>NW_027669275.1:0-24599 GCF_964194185.1 Rhinolophus hipposideros
CTAACCCAGGAACTCTTAATATGGAGTCTTTCCTGCCAATTATTTTGCTGTGCTACAAACACCTCCATGATTTATAACATCAAATCTCAGTACCAGATGCTCTAACTTCTGGACAGAATGTTCTTACTCTGTTTTCTTTCTTCTTGTCATTTGAATTCAATTTACCAGCTTATCTCCTCTGAAAGGTTTCTCCTTTATCACCTTTCTCCCTCCCCCCTCTAGCCTGATTTTGCATGCTTCAATGGCTACTTTAACTAATTTTTGTTTCCCACTAGACAGTGAGCTTATTAAAAGCAAGAACCACGTCCTCTTCTTATCTGTATTCCAATGCCCAATCTAGTGCTTGGAACGTAAAAAGTGTTTAGAACAATTCGTTGAATGAATTAACAATGAATAAAGAAGTGTGAAAGCTGAAGGTATTCTGCAGTGCTGATGTAGAAACAGTAGAAACATTTCAAAATGGGAAATATGGCAACCTTAAATAATGTCTGTTCGGTAATAATAGAAAATCTTATTCCTAGGTCTCTGAGAAACTTGGGTAAAAAGACCAGCTCTCCTGAGGCTAATGAGTCTCACTATTCTCGGATATCCATTTCATCCCCTCTGCTTTGAAGAAAATATCTAAAATAGTACATTTTCCCAAAGGTGCCCATCATTCATGGATTGTGAAGTTACTGATAAACCAATAAAAAAGAAAACATTCTTTCTGCTGCTTGCAAGGATTATCTAGGGTCTTTTGAGAAATCAACCTTTAGAATCACAACAAGGAAAAAGACTACCTACGGGTTAGTATAATAAGCCCTAGGAGTCTGGTTTTAAGCAACAGCTATGAAAAGAGTGAGGAAAGCAGCCAGTGGGACCTGAAAAACTGAAGTTGCCACAGTACAGGGTCACAATTAAAATATATCTAGAAGAAGCAAACAAAGTTTCATGAACAAAGACATCTGGAATCTTGGTGAATTTCCTGACCACTCCCCACATAGGTACAAATATGTCAGTACCAATGGGAAGAGCAGAAATGTGAATTATGCCTACTACACACAGCTTTCATGTTCTCCAGCCACATAAATAATTTTCAAGCCTACCCAGAGCTAATGCTCAAGACTAAAAAATTGCCAGAACATACTAATGGTCCATTCTGAAAAAACAAATTTGTCTTGCTCCCACATTGCCTAGGACAGATAAATATTAAAGGTCAGTAGTTGATTTATTAAGGAAAGATAAATCAGAAATCCAAATTAAATATTTGCAGAATGTCAGAGACACAAAAACTGCTACGGTTCCTTAAAAATAATTGCTAGGGATTTGACCAAAATCAATTAATCAGCATTCAACATCATCACTTTTGCATAAAGAAGGAAAATAAAACATGTCAAAAATAATGGAAATTTTCTGGGAATAAATAAGTAACATTTTTTTAGAGTAAAACTGCATAATATGCTGTATATTTTAAGTATACTTATCAAATGTTAATATGATATTTAGATTGCTAATTGCACTTCTGAATTCAATGTGTGAAATATTGAAGGCATTTAAAACCCACAATTGGGGAATGGTTTCCAAGTACTAGTAGGTAATGGTCAAGCAATTTAGGAATGATGAATGCTGCCAAATACTTCAGACGGACATGCGAGGTCTGACAATTAAGTTTGGGAACTGGTTGCAATGGCGTTACTAACCATTTTTGAGGTCAGAGGCATTATTCATTATGAATTTGTACCAATTGAACAAACAGTTAACCAAGTTTACTATTTGGAAGTGCTGAAAAGGCTGCAGGAAGAACTTAGATGACCTGAACTTTTTGCCAACAATTCATGGCTCTTGCATCACTACAATGCACCAGCTCTCTTGACACTGTCTGTAAGGGAGTTTTTAGCCAGTAAACAAATAGCTGCATTGGAATACCCTCTCTCAACTGATCTGGCCCCCAATGACTTCTTTCTTTACCCAAAGATAAAGGAAATATTGAAAGGAATATATTTTGATGACTTTCAAGACATCAAGGGTAATCCAACGACAACTCTAATGGCCATTCCAGAAAGAATTCCAAAATTGCTTTGAAGGATGGACTAGGCTCTGGCATCAGTGCATAGCTTCCCAAGGGGAGTCCTTCAAAGGTGACTGTAGTGATATTCAGTAATGAGGTACATAGAACTTTTTCTAGGATGAGTTCAAGAACTTAATTGTCCGACCTCATATAGATCTCTAAGCAAATGTAAATAAATAATCATAAGTTTGAAGCTATCTTCCCCCTCTGTTTTAATTGTAGCAATTTCTACACGTGGATCTTTGATGAATTTTTACATAAAATTGTGTTTGCAAATATCATAATAACCAATTTCTGAACAATTGTGCTATCTATACAGGTGATTTTGCAAAACTTTCACGTCTTTTTTACATACTCTTTTATATTTATATATATATATATATATATATATATATATATATATATATATATATATATATATATATATATATACTCTACATGCCATTATTCTTTGACTTAGTTTTGTACCTTTCTGGAGGTACTGAAGAATAAAAGCTTCTGAAGGCAATTCTAACTACACAATCAAGCCTCGACACACCATTTACCTTTTGATCGTACACAGGCACATATCATCAACCTGTTTTCGCATTTTTAGACAAGGGCTGTGGTCCTACTTCCCTTGTACCTCCAAAAGCACAAAACAAGTAAATGGTACACTGGAGGCAGTCAATTAATACTCAGTTGACTGACTCTAATTTTCTTCCCAGAAAAATTATGGGAAAAATTGTGCCTTTGACTCACATAATGATCCTTCTTTGCTTGATTTTTTTTTTTTTTTTTTTTTTTTGGTCCCAGGGATCCTCCAGTTCAAACTAATCAATCTTTAAACCAGTTAAGAATCAACACTGTATATGATCATTTTTCCAATGATATTAGCCAGTTTCCAAATATTGAATAAGCCTGTTTTCAAGATGCAGTACATAGCAAGGAGTAATGAGAACCGTTACATGTTATAATCTGGGTATTAATGACCATCTGGAAAAGCTGATAGCCCATGGAAATATCCTGTGGTGACTTTATGATTTCTCTTATAGCTCCTTTGTTTTATTTTAATTAGGTAAGAAAAAAAAGCTCTTCCCCTACTGTGACTGTCTGAAGGTATAATAGTGCCCTGGGCAACAGGTATGGCCATTTTTAATGAATTGGCTACAAAAATAGGATTCAGTTTCTTAGAATTAATTAACCCAAGGGGAAGAGGGATCTTGAAAGTATCATACAAATTGTCAGTATCCAGTCTACTAATAGGTATATATGAATACAAATGAAGCAACCCGTGTCTGATCATTAAACACTTGCAAAATAATGTTTAATGTGTTTCAAGATTTTATGGTCAATCATCTGCAGAATGTAATGGATGTTTCCAGAATAAAATAATGCACATTCTGACACAATGTTATGCAAGTGTGCTTGGATTATCATACCCATAATACTGCCTTTGCAATCATAACCAAAGATGCTTTTTACAATGATAAGTAGATTACATGCATCTGATAGCAAATAGTTATAAAAATGTGCATATTTTCAATGCTGTTATTTCATTGGTTCACTTAAAATAAATGAATATTGAAAATTCATGTGTCTTCACAAATTCTTATTATTTATTATACATTATAATCAGAGGTGGGACATTTCAAAGCATGAAATATAAAGCAAGGTCTTTGGCTCCATAAAACATCACATGTAAATTAGAAATAAATAAATTGTTTACTAAAGGGAATAGAGAAACATTTTGCTTGTTTGATGGAGCAGAGAGAAGTCATGAGAAAGATAAAAGAGGACAAAGACAAAGAGGATTGAAGAAAGGCAGTAAATAATGTTTAGTACAAAAAATGTAGAAAAACTTGGGAGATAATGAAAATAAGGCACTAAATGGGAAAAGGATAATATCATATTATTCCACAAATATATAAAGAATAATAATAAAAAAAGATTCAAGTCTTTCATCTGAAAACTCCCTTATTTACGTTTTAAGGGATCATAAAAATGTGTGCGTAAGCGTTTTTCTTTTTCCCTCTGGAGCTATTTAAATGATTACTATATAGGCACTACATCATTAATCTTTTCTTACTTACTGTACAGAATATAATTACTTCTGTTTTACATTTGAAGAAATACGTTTATAGTCTATTTTGATATAGAACATTACTGTTTTTCAATAAACATGACTTGAGAATAAAGATGAGACAACCTGGTTTCACTTACCAAAACATAGACGGAACTGTAAATTTCGCAAAATACAAAAGAAGAACCAATAGACTTCTGCATAATTTTTGTGTATATGAACTAAAGTGATAGATACTAAAAATAAGCTGTATATTGTTTACCCTGCTTATATTTCTAAATATGTAAAACTTTATGAAAATATATTCAGTTTAAATGTGTGAGAAGGATGAAACATACTTTTGATATTAAAAAAACACACAAAAACAATTGATATAATACCAAGAAAATCAGCAGCAATTACTTAAAACTATGTACAAGTGAGAATACTAATACTTGCTAAATGCTGGTGTATCTTTGGGAAACTCCACACACATTCTATTTTTGCTCTCATTGATCTGAACATTCTTTAACTTCACATTTAGAATACTTTTGAGCAAGTGGCACATTCTAATGGTTGTGCTTTGGAGCAATAAAATACGTTCATGTTAGATGATTATTATTTTGGGGAACCACTCAAAGTGACCTGATGTCAAGTATAGAAGCTTGTCACAGTTTTCACAGAAAAAAAAGAAGTGTATTCTAGAAAGATACAGACGATTTGGTACATAACGCACTGAAAAAGGGAAATATGAAGATACTCCTCCAACAATGTAAAATACACACAAACAAGCTGATTCATTGACACACTGCTTATAATTGCAAAATATTGAAAATCTAAATCCCGAACAGTGGAAAGTAGTCGATTAAACAACAAACACAATGTAAATGCAGCTGTAAGATGAATGAAGAAGACTTCTATGAAGTAATTTCTAGGGTATACTGCTAAAAATAAAAATGAAAAAAAATGACTCTATAGAACATTAACTGTCATATAAGACAGAAGGAGGTATAAAAGTATATACATTTATCTCTCTTTGGTGAAAAAAAAAAGAGTAACAGAAAAGATTGACAAGAAAGAATGAGCTTGTTTACCTATAGGTGATGAGTGAGAATGGCATGGAAAAAATGAGGAGTGAGGACACCGTAGAAGGGATGATGAGAGAGTGAAACATCTCTGAATATATCTTTGGTATGACTTAAAACCAAGTGAACATTTCACATTCTCAGAAAAATAAATTAAAATTAAATCAATAGTTCTGTGGGAGAATTGTAAATGAACTACAAACTATAACAAAACAAAACAAAACAAAAACTTTCTGTATTACAGAACAGCATAACCACACTGAAAGGGATAAAGAAGGAAAGAACTAACCAAAAAACTTTGGACAACAATATTTTAAGTACATACTCTAAGTGAACGAAAATGTACACAACCGTTGCACCCTAGTTAGTAAATTTGTTTTCCACATACATATAGGTTACCAACTTTGAAACCATATATATTCTAGAATTGAGCAAACGGGTGAATATATTGTAGATAATATATTTCATATATTATCATATTTCATATATATCATATTTCTTACTGTTAAGTAAAAGAGTTATAAATATGGAGGAAGGCTAGGATGAATTTTGCGGTATTGAATTGGAATTGAAGGTACAACTATAAAAATAATTTTAACATAGATATATAAAATAAATATAAATATGCATATGTTTATGTATTTACATACATATATTTCCTAGCTCTTTCAACTGACGGAACCTAGAAACAATGACACATCATTAGCAGTGACACACCTAGTACCGAGATCTTAGTTTCTAAATAGCATTCTCCAATAAAAGGAAAAAATACTACTTGGAAAGTCTTCAAATATATGGTCAAGGAAGGATAACTGACTCTGGGTGGTGAACACACAATGGGATTTATAGATGATGTAATACAGAATTGTACACCTGAAATTTATGTAACTTTACTAAGAATTGTCACCCCAATAAACTTTAATTAAAATATTTTTAAAAAGTCTAATTGTATGACTGGTGCAAGGAGCAAACAAGGTAAGACTGGAACATTTTTTGTTATCTCAGAAAGGAAGTCTCAAAAAATGAGGAAGATGACAAATCAAAGAGAAGTCAATGTAAGGAAGCTTCCAGGGTCCAATTTCAAGACAATTTGAACATCATACTAGATAATCATATTAATACATTATGCGATGGTTGATCTTATGTGTCACCTTAAGTGGCCATAGGGTACCCAGATGAAAGATTCTGAATGTGTATGTGAGAGTGTTTTGGGTTGATATTTGCCTTTGAATCAATAAAACTCAGATAGGAAGATGGTCCTCCCCTGTGTGGGTAGGCGTGATCCAATCCATTGGGGGCCCGGCTAGAACAAAAGGTGGAGGAAGGAGAAATTGATCCCTTTTATTCCCAGTCTGCTTGCTTGAGCAGGGACATCTCATCTCATTTTCTCTAGCCCTCCAACTAGGATTTATACCATTGTTTCTGGCTGTCAGGCCTCCAGACTCAGACTGGAACTATACCACTCATTTTCCTGTATCTCCAGCTTAGAGATTGCAGACTGTGGAACTTCTCAGCCTCCATCATCACATGAGCCAATTCCTCATAATAAATCTCCACATATTTCTTTCTATTATCCATCTATCTTCCTATCTATCTATCTGTCTGTCTGTCGGTCGGTCTGTCTGTCTGTCTATCTACCATCTATTTATCTATGTATTAATATCTACAATTATCCTTTAATCTACTAGTTCTGTTTATCTTGAGAACCCTGACTAATGCAGATTATAACCTGTCTCCAATTGATTGAATATTGATTATAACCTATAACCAAACATATATTTGTGAGTCTAAACAAACAGATACATATGCACATAAATGAATAAACAAACAAATAAATGTGGAAAAAGAGAAAGGTCTTCAAAGATAAATATAAAGAGAAAAGTAACTCTCTGTTGGAAAAATTTGGGAGACACCACCTGAAATAGGTGATCATAGATCACATTGCCAGCAGCAAAAAAATATCTGAGAGGGGTACGACATCATTTCTGTGATAGTCCTCTGAGAAATACCTAAACTAAATTTAAGCATGAGAAAACATATCAAATCCAATTTGAGGAACATCCTACAAAACTACTGGGCATTACTCACCAAACATAAAGACCTGAGGAACTATTCCAGACTGAAAGAGACTAAAGTGATGTAAAAACTGTGTGATCCTGGTCCAGAAAACAAGGGTGTTACTGGAACAATGGATACAATTTAAATAAGGTCTATAGATTAGCTGGCAGTGTTGTATCAATGATTCCTGGGTTTGATAATTGATAATGCATCTTGAGTAACTGTCTTTCCAACAATTAGTATGGTCTTTTCAATTTTGAAAACCTGAAATTATTTCAAAATTTAAAAAATATATATTAGTATTAAAAAAGAAAGAAAATGTGGTGAATGGTTGGAAGACACGAGGATAGACCAATGGTTTTGAACCTCCTGATCTCAATACATAATGGGATAATACTATCGTGTTTCCCCAAAAATAAGATCTAGCTGAACAATCAGTGCTAATGTGTGTTTTGGAGCAAAAATTAATATAAGACCCAGTCTTATTTTACTATAAGACCAGTAATTAATATAATATAATACAATACAATATAATATAATATAATATAATATAATATAATATATCATATCATATCATATCATATAATATAATGTAATATAATATAATATATCATATCATATAATATCATATAATATCATATAATATAACATAATATAAATCAGGTCTTATATTAAATTTTGCTCCAAAAGACGCATTAGAGCTGATTGTGTGGCTAGGTCTTATTTTCGGGGAAACGTGGTAAGACAGAACAATAGCAACAGAATGACCAACTTGGCTTTCTACCATTGCAGAGGAAAAATTCTGAGCATAGCATGTTTGAATGTGAAATAGCACACATATAGTTTTACATTTTAAAAGACCATCTTTTCATGCGAGGATTGGATACAAATATGTGCCATGTTTGTTTCTTTCCCAAGACACTTTCATTTATTTATTTTTTTAAAAAATGACAGTTGACATTCAATATTATATTAGTTTCAGGTGTACATCATAGTGGTTAGACATTTATATAATTTACAAAGTGATGCCCCAATAAGTCTGACACCCTACCTGTTACTGCAATTTATTGACTCTATTCTCTGTGCTATTTTTTACATCTCTGTGACTATTTTGTAACTGCCAATTTTCTCTTAATCCCTTTACCTTTTGTACCCAACCTCCCAACCCCCCTCCTATCTGGCAACCATCAGTTTGTTCTCTGTGTCTATGAGTCTGTTTCTCTTGTTTGTTCATTTGTTTTGTTTTTAGACTCCGCATATAAGTGAAATCATACAGTATTTGTCTTTCTCTATCTGACTTATTTCACTTAGCATAATACCTTCTAAGTTTATCCATGTTGTCACAAATGGTAAGATTTCATTCTTTTTTAATTACCAAGTAATATTCCATTATCTATATGTCTATTTATAATATAATATAAATATGTCTATATTTATATTCCATTATAAATATTCCATTACATATATATAATACATATATATATATATATATATAATACATACATATATATATGTGTGTGTGTGTGTGTGTGTGTGTGTGTGTGTGTGTGTAATGGAATATATATGTATATATATATATAACATCTTCTTTATCCAGTCATCAATTGATGGACACTGTTTGCTTCCATATCTTTCCCAGAAGACTTTTGAAGTTTGACATCACTAAAAAGCAAAAGATAATAATATTTTAGTGCCCAGAGTTTCTACACTACATAATATAATAGCTGACATTGAGACAAAGGACCTTAGATTTTATTAGATATTTGTAACATAAGAAGTTGTAAATATTTAGCACAAAGACTCATGTTCATTGTTGGAAACTATGGGATGAGGCAGATTGGGATAAATTAGCCCCCAGAGTGAAAGAAAGTCAGAGTTTGAAGCAGACACTGCAGAGCTACACAAGTGTCTGCTAAGCTACAGGAGAAGTAAGAAATAATACGGAAGACATATGAACTCTGAAGGGCTACAAAGCTAAATTCAGAAATCAAAACAAAATGAAGCAAGTTAATACAGAAACCAGGAGGCAATTAGTGTCCTGACCTGGGAGAACAGCAAACCAGGAATAAGCAAGTGTACATCATGATCCAGACAGGGAATGAATGTACTCTCCAAGCCATAATCCTTTGCAGCACAGGTACCTAATATGTATTCAATAAATGTAAGTTATCCCCATTACACTAATGTGTCCTTCTCTTTCTTTTGGATTTTATTTTGCTTTAAATTTCTATTTTTAGGAAACGTTTATGATGAACATTACATATAAGTTGTTATATATAATTTGTAAATAAATATACCTATAAAAAAGTTACCAAAAAATTTTATACTGAGGGCAAAGAGGATTGCTGTTGCAAGGATATAAAGGTTCAGTTATGTAAGGTGAATAAGTCCCAGAGATCTGCTGTACAATGTCAGGCCAATACTTAACAATACTTTAATATTAACTTAATTTTTTTTAATAGAGCTCTCGGAACCATCCTGCCTCTCCAATTGAACCTCACTGCTCTAGGCTCTGGAGTACGTCTCATCCTTCCAGCCTGAGACCAGAAGCAGAAGAAAAAAAAAAGTTACCTGTTTTCTTACCTCCTACACACTTTGAGGGGAGCAAAAATAAATAAATAAATTTGCCCCATGAGAGAAATTGTGTACTCCCAGGCTGGTCAGTGTGACAATCAGATCAGTGCCAAGTTCTGTAAAGTGATCAGTGATTAGCAGAGCATGGACCTCACCAGCACCTACCCCCGGGACAGTGACCTGCAGCTGGGTAGCATCTCCGTGTGTTTCAATGAAGCCACAGGTGGAAAATATGTCCTTCATGCTATCTTGGTGTGTCTAGACCCCAGGACCATGGAGGCTGTTTGCTCACGTCCTTTTGGTCAGAACTTCAGACAGATAATCTTCATTTTCGGTCAGTTTGGGGCAGGCTATAACTGGGCCCAGGGCCACTACACAGAGTGGGCCGAGTGGGTTGACTGGGTCCTGGATGTGGTGCCGAATGAGGCTGAGAGCTGTGACTGCCTGCAGGACCTCCAGCTGATCCATTTACTGTGGGCTCTGGAACCAGCACCTTGGTAATCAGCAATATCCGTGAAGAGTATCCTGACCACATCGTAAACACCTTCAGTGTGGTGCTCTCACCCAAAGTGTCCAACACTGTGGTTGGGTCCTGCAGGCCACCCTCTCTGCCCATCAGTTAGTAGAGAATACTGATGAGACCTACTGCACTGATAACCAGGCTCTTTAGGATGTCTGCTTCCGCACGCTCAAGCTGACCATACCAACCTACGGGGACCTGAACCATCTGTCTCAGCCACGATGAGTGGTGTCACCATCTGTCTCCGCTGCCCTGGTCTGCTCAGTGATGAGCACTGCAAGCTGGCAGCCAACATGGTGCCCTTTCCACACCTCCACTTCTTGCCTGACTTTGTCCCTCTAACCAGCTACGGAATCCAGCAGTATCCAGCCCTCACTGCGCCTGAACTCACCCAGTAGGTATTCAATGCCAAGATGGTTTCCTGTGAGACAATGTGCAAACCAAGAACAGCAGCTACTTTGTGGAATGGATCCCAAACAACATCAACACGGCTCTTTATAATATCCCACCCTACAACCTAAAGATGGTGGTCAACACACAACAGCACGACCATCCAGGAGCTGTTCAAGCAAATCTCAGAGCAGTTCACTGCCATGTTCCATGGGAAGGTCTTCTCCCACTGGTGCAAAGACCACGGCATGGACAAGAAGGAGTTCACCGAGACTGAGAACAACATTAACAACCTGGTGTCCTAGCGCCAGCTGTATAAGGATGTCACCGCAGAGGTAGAGGAAGATTTCAGTGAGGAGGCCAAAGAGGAGGCCCAAGGCCAAGTCCCGCCACCCAGGTTCTCTCAACTTTCTTCCTCAACTGCCCTTTCCTCTCCTCAGAACTGGTATTTCCCTTCTAGAGGGGTATTTGAACAGTACCTGGCAAATAATAGCACTCAATAAATATGTGTTGTTTGTTGACTGTCTCCTCTCTCTTTCCACTCTGGGAAATCTAGATTTCTGCCATTCTGGGTATCATCTTTCTACTTAATATTTCCCTCTCTGTTTTCAAGGTAACTCTTCAAGAAACTGGGTCTCATTCAAATCACATTTAGAACTGTGTGCCGAAAACCCAGAAAACCCAGAGCTGGCCACCATTCTAAGACCATGTGATAGCCAAGAGGAAAGTAAACTATGGTAACTGTGGCAGGGAAAAGTCTCCACAAGGAAGGGGTGGGGTTTCCCATTCTAGAGCAGTTTTGGACAGTGGGATCCAGGCTATAAAAGTCCTAGTTTCCAGGTATTTCCCTGCTCTTCTCTCAGCTTTGGAGGAGGTGTTAATATCCTGTTTCCCAAAAAATAAGACCTAGCCGACCATCAGCTCTAATGCATCTTTTGGAGTAAAAATTAATATAAGACCCGGTCTTATTTTAATATAAGACTGGGTATAATACGATATGCTATGTAATGCTATGCTATGCTATGCTATGCTTTGCTATGCTATAATATAATATAATATAATATAATATAATACCAGGTCTTATATAATATAATGTAGTATAAGACCAGGTCTTATATTAATTTTTGCTCCAAAAGACGTATTAGAGCTGATGGTCTGGCTAGGTCTTATTTTGGGGGAGACATGGTAGTATTGCCTCCATTTTCAGTCTCCCTCCAAGCTCTGTCCTAATTTCTGTTTCCTTTGCAGGGGTCTGCCCCACTCTGTCAAGTGGGATCCTTCCCTCTTCCACCTTACCTCTCTCTTACATTGGATCCCTTCCTTTTTCTCATTGGAGAAGGGGTTAAGCAGGAAGAGAGAGATCTGCCTAGATATCTAAGCCTCCAGAAAGGCCCTCCCCATTTTTTATTACCCCCAGAGAGGAATATCAGTACTGCTGTATGTGTATAGAAAAGTATGTACTGCCCACTAAATGTTTGAGTCATTCCATGGAGAAGAGGGGAAAGGACACACTCCATCTTTTGACAACATCTCATCTCTACTTTTGCTATTGCCTTTTCTCCCCTACCCTTGGTTTTGTCCTATCCTACAATTCAAATTTACATTTTGTGTTGAACTTGCTTTTTTTCATACTGAGTAAATAACATTGTCCCAAGAGCCAAAAATAAATGGGAATTGGAAAAAAAAATGTTAAGAGGGTAGCTCTCAAGTAAAATATTCTTATCACAATAAAAATAAATAAATAAATAAATAAATAAATAATAAATAGGAGGATGTGATTCATAAAGAAGTGTTGGTGATATCAGGAATTCTCTGTTTCTTATCTTATTTCTATTTGGTAAACTGTATTTATTAATGTTTGCACTTGATATATGTAGATTACATTTTGATCACAAAAAGTGAACGTGTTTAGAATCATTTTGTTTAGTTCTCTAAATCAGATTGCTCAAATCAGATCTAAGAGCTTTCTTGCACAATAGTGATCACCGAAGTGAATTTGTCTGACGTAGTTAGCTCGTTAGGCCTACAGTTTTCTCTCTCCCTATCCATACAAAGGTATGAGTACTGTTTAAGAAGGAGAAGAAAGAGCAATACCAGAGAACTGATCTATGACCGCTGCCTTAGCATCATGTTTCCTGCTGGTTGAGCGCAGGATTGAACTGACAGGTGACAATCCTGGCAAAAAAGTAGGTCAAGATTGAATGATAAGCCTTGTTCTTTGATGAGGTAGGGTAGGGTCAGGGAAACTAAATTGACCACAGCAATATTAACCAGAAAACATTTACCTCTCTGGTTGCAGAAGTTACAGGAAATGTGTCCACACATAGCCACCAAGTACGAGGTTGGACAATTAAGTTTGTGAACTCATCCTAGAAAACTCATCCTGCTACATACCTCATTGCTGAATATCACTACAGTCACCTTTAAAGTACTCCCCTTGGGACTAGGAGCCAGTACCTAGTCCACCCTTCAACACAATTTGGGAACTCTTTTTCTGGAATCGCCATCAGAGCTGTCGTTTTATTACACTTGATGTCCTGAATGTCATCAAAATGTCTTCCTTTCAATATTTCCTTTATCTCTGGATAAAGAAAGAAGTAATTGGGGGCCAGATCAGGTGAGTATGGAGGGTATTCCAGTATAGTTATTTGTTTACTAGCTAACATCTTCCTCACATACAGTGCTGTGTGAGCTGGTGCATTGTCGTGATGCAAGAGCCATGAATTGTTGGCAAAAATTTTAGGTCGTCTAACTTTTTCATGCAGCCTTTTCAGCACTTCCAAACAGTAAATTGGTTAACTGTCCAGATGGAACAAATTTATAATGAATAATGCCTCTGATATAAAAAATGGTTAGCAACATCGTTGCAACAATTTAGCGAACTTAATTGTCATACCTAGTAGATGGAAATGCATTCCAAAGTGGCAACCTGGGCAGCTACATGTAACGGACGGCTTCTTCCTAATGTCCTTTAAGTTCAGCAACCTGTATCTACAACATTAATCTCTTGCTATGAGGCCATCTCTGCTTAACAGAAATCAAGAAGACATCTTTAAACTTCAGCAAGATTTAGCATTCAGAGACTGTGTCTTTTGCCTTTTCTTTTGACCCACTTATTCATTGTAAATGACTTACAAGCTCATATTTGTACATTTTCTTGCAATTACCTGTTAAGAAGAGAAATTGTGTGCAACAGGGTGAGAGGTCCTTTGAAGATTAAGAGGCAGCCCTGCCTCTTAATTCCCTGCCCTATCAGAGAGAAGCGTTAAAACAACCCACAGAGGTTGCCTTATGAATTAGCAAAGGAGCCACAGAGCTTTACAAAGGGAGAAAAGAAAACTCAGGAACCTGCTCCGTGGGCTGGCAGAAGGTGCCAGTGGCTTATCTACCATGTTTCCCCGAAAACAAGACCTAGCCAGACCATCAGCTCTGACGCATCTTATGGAGCAAAGATTAAAATAAGACCCGGTCTCATTTTAATATAAGACCCGGTCTTTAATATAATGTAACATAACACAACACAATACAACACAACATAATATAATATAATAAATATAATATGATACCGGGTCTTATATTAATTTTTGCTCCAAAAGATGCATTAGATCTGATAGTCCAGCAAGGTCTTATTTTCGGGCAAACACGGTAGGACCTGAGGTATACCATCTCTACCAGCCACTGAGTCTGGGGAATATCTTCTCTTTAAAAAAATTACTTTAAAAAAAAATAACTAGTCATACTGATGGCTGAAAATATTTTCTCTTTCTTCCACTTTAATGCAGTTTTAAGACAGTAAGACTCTTTAAATAAACCATTTTAATTATCTCTCAAAAGGGAAAGATGCAAGCAGAAACTCAGCAAGTTGATGCTACAAAACTGAGATCCAGAGGAGGTACTACTGACATGCAGGGTGGGGTCACACAAGTGCCCATCCCCTGAGGATTCCACCTATGCCCTGTCAGCCTTCATTGTTCATATTTTGAATACCCTTCAGTACGATCCTCACTTTAAGAATCATGGTTTGTGTCCTGGCTACTTTATACTGTCCTTTCAGTTTTGTGTTTTATAGTCTTGGAAAAAATCATAGCACAGGGATGTTCAAGTGACCTTTCTTCAGTTTCTGGTTGAAACCACACTGACTAAACATGTTTCGACCTCTCTGCCACACTAGCCTCACACCATTCCCTCCTCTAGCCACTTCTGTCTTCCCCATTGTGATGGTTATTTTGATGTGTCATCTTGATTGGGCCAAAGGGTGCCCAGATATGTGGTCAAGTATTATTCTGGATATTGCTGTAAGGGTATATTTGAATGAGCCTAACTTTTAAATTGATAGACTGAGTAAAGCAATTTGTTCTCCTTAATGTGGGTAGGCTTCATTCCTTCACTTCTTCAACTGAATAGAACAAAAATGTCTACCCTCCTATGAATAAAATCATATGAATAAAAGGGATTTCTCCTACTTTACTACCTTGAGCTGGGAAATCTTTTTTGTTTTTTTTTTTCTTTTCCCTGCCTTTGCACTTGAAATGAAACATTAGAGCTCCCTGAGTCTTGAGCCCTCCAGCCTATGGACTGGAACTACACCATTGGCTCTTCTAAGAATCCAGCTTACTGACTGAAGATGTTGGGACTTGTCATCCATCACAATCATGTGAGTCAATTTCTTATAGTAAATTAAATAGATAGATGACAGATAGGTAGATTATACCATATTTACATGTAGATGTATAGACGTCTCTCAGTACCCATGGGAAGTTGGTTCTAGGACCAGTTGCAGACACCAAAATCTACAGATGCTCAAATCCCTTATTAAATGGTATAGTATTTGCATTTAACTTTTGCACACTCTCCCATATACTTTACAACATCTCTAGATTTCTCGTAATACCTAATACAATGTAAATGCCATGGGAATAGTTGTTATACTATATTGTTTAGGGAATAATAACAAGAAAAAGATTTTACACATATTCAGTGCAGCTGCAACCATCCTCGACCTAACTACACAGTACACGTCAGCCAAAAATGTAACTTTTTTCAAATATTTTCAATCTGTGGTTGGTTGATTTGTAACAGAGCCTGTGGATAAAAACAGCAGAGTGTATACATACAGATACACTACATATAATAATTATATATAAATATATATATATATACATCCTATTAGCTTTGTTTCTCTGGAGAACCCTAATACACTCACCATATCTACTCAAACAAATATCTATCTCCTCTCAAGCATGCAAAACACACATTCTCTGATAAATAATAATCCTTTCCTTTGATTTTGAATGTTTTTAATGCTTATATTACCTGTAACTGATAAATGGTAGCCAGATATTGATGTTTAGTTATTCTTTGCAGAAGAAGAAAGTTTTTCTCGAAAAAAAAATGAAAAGGGAAAAAAGGAAGGAAGGGAAAGAGAGAAAAAAGAGGGGGGGGGAGAGAGAGAGAGAGAGAGAGAGAGAGAGAGAGAGAGAGAGAGAGAGAGAAAGAAAGAAAGAAAGAAAGAAAGAAAGAAAGAAAGAAAGAAAGAAAGAAAGAAAGAAAGAAAGAAAGAAAGCAAGCAAGCAAGCAAGCAAGCAAGCAAGCAAGCAAGCAAGCAAGCAAGCAAGCAGGGAAGGAGGGAAGGAGGAAGGAGGAAAGAAAGAAAGGGAGGAAATTTGAGCATGATATAAATTAATTTCACCTTACCACTTTGGATAGTCTAATGATTCCTTCCAGTAAAATGGTTGAGATGATAATAATAATAATAATAATAATAATAATGATAATAATAAAAATGGACATTTTCAATAAGTGGTATATCTAATACATTTCTGAGTACTGTCCTAAATTTCTTTTTTTTGTCCTAAATTTCTAGACCCTGTCAAATTCTATACATTACACATTAGCAAGATTTTACTTATTCATATCCATGCATCATCACTCCATAATCAAGATGGTCAGGAAAGCCCTTAAAGGACTGCAAGTTAAAACAAAACAAAGCAAAACAAAACAAATCAAAACAAAACTCAAAGCAGTATTTAAAATTCCTTTCTTATTCACCAAAAGCAATGGACACCAAAAGCAACACAAATACGTTCCTTATTATATCCTCACACAGCACCCAGGGCACCACTCTGCCTCTTCCCTTTAAGCAGCTCTGTCTGTAACTCCTGCCTGTAACTCAGTTTGTGCCAGGGCCACAGCGTTACCTGTCTGCACCATCACCCGCTTCTCAAGGAAAGTTCAAGATCCTCTATGTACAATATAGGCTAACTAGAAATCACCTTTGCCACCATCAACAAGTAGTGACTGTAGATTCTGTAATAAAGCACGGTATTTCTCTATCTGGCTGGGGGAAAACTTCATTATTGTGATCTCACTAAGACTGCCGTCAGAAGTAGAAAATATTAAAATAGTGACACTATAAATGAAATTGAAGACATTACCTTCCTTAAGAAAGGATCTTTGCATTAGTATGGGGCTATCATTGTTTTTCACAACAACTTCTGATCCTTCTTACCTTTGTACATTGCCCTTTCTCATTATATTCTCTATTCTTTTTATACATGTTGTGGACATGTCTCACATCTCCACTTATTAATAGACTTTTCAAGGCAGGTGCCTGACTTTATTCTTCCTTATCACCAACCTATTGCAAAATACACACATACAGACAAATGCTACTCATCTGAAAACAAACAAACAAAAAAAAAACCCAAAAATTTAAATCCAAATGTTGATGTTTAATTTGATTGCTTTCCTGATAGTCAGACTTACAAACTTTCCCTCAGGTTTCATCATTTTCACGATGTGAGCAAGGTCTCCAACAACTTTTGGCAGAGAATAGCATCAATCTCTATGGTTTTTCTCTTCTTCACTTTCTCTGACTAGAAATGTGGCCTTGTCAGGTTCCACTTCCCAGGAGTCCAGATCTCCTATTGACATGATTTTTGCTCCTACTGTTTCTAGAAAGTCAAACCCTCATTCCAATCCAGGCACTCCCACTCATATAACAGCCTTCCTTTATCCTTAAAAACACAAATCTCATCCACAATTTTACAATCACATCTTAAACTAAGTAACAGTTTGCCATCTAATTATACATATTTCCAATTAGACAGCCCAAATACATATAACCTTAAGTGGTAAGGAAAGATAAGGGAAGAATTTTTTTTTTAATTTTTAAAAATGTATTGGAGTGACAATTGTTAGTAAAATTACATAGATTTCAACTGTACAATTCTATATTACATCATCTATAAATTTCATTGTGTGTTCACCACCCAGAGTCAGTTCTCACCATATATTTGATTCTTATATATTTGATGCCCCTTACCCTCTTCTCCCACCCCGCACCACCCTTACCCTCTGGTAACCACTAAACTATTATCTGTGTCTATGACTTTTTCTCATTCGTTTGTCTTTTTCTTTTATTGTTTTTGGTTTATATACCACATATCAGTGAAATCATAGGGTTCTCTGCTTTTTCTGTCTGACTTATTTCGTTTAACATTATACTCTCAAGATCCATCCACGTTGTCACAAATGTTCCTATATCATCTTTTCTTACTGCTGAGTAGTATTCCATTGTGTATATATACCACAACTTCTTTATCCATTCATCCATCGAAGGACACTTTTGTTGTTTCCATGTCTTGGCCACCATAAACATAGCTGCAATGAACATTCGAGCATGCGTGTCTTTATTTATAAATGTTTTCAGATTTTTGGGGTAGATACACAGGAGAGGGATTGCTGGGTCATATGGTAATTCTATTCTTAAATTTTTGAGGAAACTTCACACTGCCTTCCATAACGGCTGCACCAGTCTGCATTCCCACCAACAGTGTATGAGGGTTCCTTTTTCTCCACAGCCTCTCCAACACTTGTTACTATTTGTCTTGTTGATGATAACCATTCTGACTGGGGTGAGGTGATATCTCATTGTGGTTTTTATTTGCATTTCTCTGATGATTAGTGATGTTGAGCATTTTTTCATGTTTCTTTGCCATTTGTATGTCCTCTTTGGAGAAATGTCTCTTCAGGTCCTCTGTCCATTTTTCAATTGGGTTGTTTGTTTTGTTGTTGTTGCGTTTCATGAGTTCCTTATATATTTTGGATATTAGCCCCTTATAGGCAGCACTGTTTGCAAAAATCTTCTCTCATTCAGTTGGTGGCCTCTTTATTTTGTCGATGGTTTCTTTTGCTGTGCAGAAACTTTTAAGTTTCATATAGTCCCATTTTTTTTTATTTTAGCTTTTACTTCCATTGCCTTTGGAGTCAAATTCATAAAATGCTCTTTGAACCCAAGGTCCATAAGTTTAGTACCTATGTTTTCTTCTATGCAGTTTATTATGTCAGGTCTTAGGCTTAAGTCTTTGATCCATTTTGAATTAATTTTGGTACATGGTGACAGATAATAGTCCAGTTTCATTCTTTTGCCCGTGGCTATCCAATTCTCCCAGCACCATTTATTGAAGAGGCTGTCTTTTCTCCATTGTATGTTTTTACCTTCTTTGTCAAAAAGTATCTATCCATATTTATGTGGTTTTATATCTGGGTTCTCAATTTTATTCCATTTGTGTATGTGTCTGTTTTTCTGCCAAAACCATGCTGTTCTGATTATTGTCGCCCTGTAGTACAAGCTAAAGTCAGGGAGTGTGATACCTCCAGTATTGTTCTTTTTTCTTAAGATTGCTTTGGCTATTTGGGGTCTTTTGTGGTTCCAGACAAATCTGATGATTTTTTGTTCTATTACTTTAAAAAATGCCATTGGGATTTTGATGGGGATTGCATTAAATCTGTGTATTGCTTTGGGTAATATGGCCAGTTTAACTATGTTGATTTTTCCAATCCATGAGCATGGAATCTCTTTCCATTTCTTTGTGTCTTCTTCAATTTCTTTCAAAAATGTCTTATAGTTTTCAGCAAATAGGTCCTTCACATCCTTGGTTAAGTTTATTCCTAGGTATTTTATTCTTTTTGCTGCAATTACAAAATGAATTGTTTTCTGTATTTCTTGTTCTGAGATGTCATTGTTAGTATATAGGAATGCAATGGACTTTTATCCGTTGATTTTGTAGCCGGCAACTTTACTGTATTCTTCGATTGTTTCTAATAGCTTTTTGGTGGAGTCTTTAGGGTTTTCTACATATAGCATCATGTCATCTGCAAAGAGTGACAATTTAACTTCTTCATTCCCAATTTGGATGCCTTTTATTTATTTCTCTTTTCTGATTGCTCTGGCAAGGACTTCCAACCTTATGTTGAAAGCAGAGGTGATAGGGGACAGCCCTGTCGTGTTCCTGAACTTAGAGCAAAGGGCTTGAGTTTTTCACCATTAATTATGAGATTAGCTGAGGGCTTGTCATATGTGGCCTTTATTATGTTAAGGTATTTTCCTTCTATAACTATTTTATTAAACGTTTTAATCATAAATGGATGTTGTATTTTGTCAAATGCTTTTTCTGCATCAATTGATATAATCATATGATTTTTGTCCTTTATTTTGTTTATGTGATGTATCACATTGATGGATTTGCAGATGTTGAGTCATCCTTGTGCCCCGGGGATGCACCCCACTTGGTCATGATCAATAGTCTTTTTAATGCATTGTGTTATTCGATTTGCTAGAATTTTGTTTAGGAATTTTATGACTGTATTCATCAGAGTTATTGGTCTGTAGTTTCTTTTTTTGTGTTGTCCTTACCAGGTTTTGGTATCATGGTAATGTTGGCCTCATAAAATGAGTTAGGGAGTCCTGTCTCTTCTTCAATTTTTTGGAAGAGTTTGAGCAGGATTGGTATTAGATCCTGTTTGAAGGTTTGGTAGAATTCACTGGTGAAGCCATCTGGTCCGGGAGTTTTGCTTTTGGAAAGGTTTTGGATGACTGATTCAATTTCATTTCTGGTGATCAGTCTGTTTAGATTTTCCAGTTCATCATGGTTCAGCTTTGGAAGGTTATATGTTTCTAAGAACTTGTCCATTTCTTCTAGGTTATTGAATTTGGTGGCATATAGTATTCTTGGATAATCCTTTGTATTTCTGTGGGGTCCGTGATAACTTCCTGTTTCATTTCTGATTTTGTTAATTAGTGTCTTCTCTCTTTTTATTTTAGTGAGTCTAGACAAAGGTATGTCAATTTTGTTAATCTTTTCAGAGAAGCAGCTCTTTGTCACATTAATTTTTTCTATTGTCTTTTTGTCTCTATTTCATTTAGATCTACTCTGATTTTTATTATTTCCTTTCTGCTGGTGACCTTGGGTTTCGCTTGTTCTTCTTTTTCTAGTTCTTTAAGGTGTAACAGGAGGTTATTTATTTGGGATTTTTCTTGTTCCTTGAGATAGGCCTGTATGATATAAATTTCCCTCTTAAAACTGTTTTTGCTGCATTGTCAAAATTTTGGTAGGATGTATTTACATTGTCATTTTTTCTATGTATCTTTTGATCTCTCCTCTAATTTCTTCTTTGACCCAGTCGTTCTTTAAAAGTATGTTGTTTAATCTCCATGAATTTGTATTTTTTCCTGCTTTCTTTTCACAGTTGATATCCAAATTCAAAACCTTGTGATTAGAGTATATGTTTGGTATGATTTCAATCTTCTTAAAATTGCTTCAGCTGCTTTTATGTCCCAATATATGGTCTATCCTTGAGAATGTTCCATGTACACTAGAAAAAAATGCATAGTCTGATGTTTTAGGATGAAGTGCTCTATATATGTCAGTTATGTCCATTTCATCTAATGTGTCATTTAGGGCTCCTATTTTATTATTTATTTTCTGTTTGGATGTTGTATCCACAGCTGTCAATGATGTGTTTAAGTCCTTTAGTATAATTCTGTTTTGCTCAATTTCTCCCTTCAGTTCTGTTAGTAGTTGCTTGGTATATTTCGGTGCTCCCTGATTGGGGGCATAAATATTGATGACTGTTATGTCTTCTTGTTGTATAGTCCCCTTTACCATTATGAAATGTCCATTTTTATCTCTTGTTACCTTTTTCACCCTGAAGTCTGTTTCATCTGATAGCAGTATGACTACACCTGATTTTCTCTGGATACCATTTGCTTGGAGTATCAATTTCCACTTTTTTCACTTTGAGTCTATGCTTGTCCTTGTAGCTGAGACGTATCTTTTGGAGACAGCATATGTTTGAGTTTAATTTTTAGATCCAATCTGCTACTCTGTGCCTTTTATTGGTTAGTTCAGTCCATTTACATTTAGGGAAGATTTCCTGTCATTCTATCTTTAGTTTTCTGGTAAGGCTGTGTCTCCATTGTTTCTTTGCCTTTTTGTTGTTTTTTATTATTTCTGTGTGGTGGTATTCTATGATATTTCCCTCTGTTTCTTCTTTTATTACAGTATATATTTCAGTTCAGGGTTGTTTTTTGTTTGTTTGTTTTGTGGTTTTTTTTGAATGGTTACCCTTAAGTTTATGTAAAAGAAAGTTTGATATTTAGAGTATTCCATTTTCTTAAACACGCTTACTTTCTCCATTCCCATATTCCGGTTCAGGCCTTTACTCTCCCCCTTTTTATGTTTCGGTTGCCACAAATTGTCCCTGTTGATAGTGGTCAAATAGACTCCTTTAGTATTTCTTGTAGTGTACGTCGTGTATTAGAAAATTCCCTCAGCTTCTGGATGTCTGGAAAGGTCTTTATTCCTCCTTCATATGTAAAGGATATCTTTGCTGGATATATTATTCTTGGCTCATAATTTGTCTCTTTCAATAGTTTGAATATTTGGTTCTATTCCCTCCTGGCTTGTAGAGTTTCTGTTGAAAAATCTGATGATAATCTAATGGGCTTTCCTTTGTATATTACCGTCTTGTTTTCCCTGGCTGCCTTGAGGATTCTTTCTTTGTCGTTCATTTTAGACAGCTTCAATACAATGTGCCTTGGAGAGGGCCTGTTGGGATTGAGGTAATTAGGTGTTCTATTTGCTTCTTGGATTCAACGATCCAGTTCTCTCCACAACTTTGGGTAGTTATCATCGACAATTTGTTTGAATATATTCACTGTTTCCTTCTCTCTTTCTTCTCCTTCTGGTATGCCCATTATTCTTATATTGCTCTTTCTGATGGATTCAGAAAGTTCTTGTAGAGTTCTTTCATTTCTTTTAAGTCTCAAGTCTCTTTCTTCTTCCAACTGTGTTATTTCCAGGTTTCTATCTTCAATGTCACTGATTCTTTCCTTCATCTGGTGAACTCTACTACCTAAACTGGCTATTTTATTCTTAATTTCTTCTATTGAGTTCTCAATCTCCAGAAATTCTATTTGGTTGTTTTTTGTTTGTTTGTTTTGTTTTTAAATTTCAATCTCTTTCGTAAAACGCTCATGTTGCTCTTTGATTGTATTTTTGCATTCATTAAACTGCCTTTCTGTGTTTTCTTGCATCTCGTTGAGTTTTTTCAGAACAGAAATCTTGAATTCTCTGTCATTTAAGTCACATATTTCCATATTTTTAAGTTTCTTTTCTGGAGACTTTTCACTTTCTTTCTGAGCTGTCTTGTTGCCTTGGTTATTCATGGCAATTACTGATTTATTATTTCTCTTCCTAGACATCTACAGGAGTGGCTTCTACAACAGGTTAATAAGAAGAGGTCTTTCTTCTGTTTTCCGGTACTTGTTGGTTGAATGTTTTATTTTCTCTCCGACTGCTGCCTTTTTTTCTCTCTCACACTGTAGTGCTATATTTTCTCTGCACTATTCCAGCTTCTCACACAATGGGGGGATTCTCTGGGAGAGGGGCTCTTCCTCTGCTAATAGTTCACCTGGGTCACAGGGCACTGTGTCCGTGTGGGTATGGAGAGAGATTTTGAAGTTCCAAAGCTCTTCCTGCACCAGATTCAGAGCCTGTGTGTTTCAGCAGTTCAGTTTACTCCTGCAGTGATCCTCCCAGATAGGTGGGGCCAGTGGTAGGGTGAGTTGTGAGCGGTGGCCCAGAGCAATGTTGGTGACCATCACCACACTCAGTCCTGTTTACACAACTCCTTCCCTTTGGCTGGAACTAGTTGGGTTGCTAATCTGTGTTGGCGGTGCTCAGAACAGCCAATATTCTGTTCTTTTGATCTGAAACTGCTACTGTTCCGCTTCTAGCACCAGGCAGGTGGGGGCGGGGCGAGCTCTGGGAGGGTAGGGAGAGGCGGCTAGTCTCAGGGCCTTAGGCTTCCATTCTCTGCTTGGCAGTGAGGGCTTAAACCACCATAAACCACTGTTTTCAGCCTTCTTCTCTCAGACTTTTCTCTGAGGTCTCTGCCATGAGTGTTGGGTTCAGCTCTGTTATATGCTGCCCCCTCAGTTCTGTGGGACATAAACGGAGCCCTAGCAGTCTGAGTTCTTCCCTCTCCTGCAGCTGTGTAGTTCCAGGATGCAGTGAGCTCAGAGCACTGAGCTAGGTCTGCGTCTTGCGCCCGCCAGGGGCTCCGTCCCTGCACTTCTCCCTTCCTGCCTCCCCCGCTAGCGTGATTCACCTACCCTTAGGTGAATTCAGTAGTTGGCCTCTTCGTCTTGCCTGTCTGCTGTGCATGGAGTCCTTTGTGGAGTTATAGTTGTTCAATTAGTTATAAATTCCAGGGGAGATTTACAGAAGCTCACCTCATGCTGCATTTTGATGACATGTCTGGAAGAAATTTTAAGTTAGTTATATTGTCTTGTTCACAATATCTGATGAGTTGGGAATGTTTTGAATTTTTTCACTAAGTAAATTACTATCTGCAAATGTACATGATCAGATGGTGATGATTTATCTTCTATTTCTAATTAATATACCATCCTTAATTTCATATGATTTGTTTTCTAAATTTTGAGTAACAAATACTCTGTATAAAGTTTATAGTAACAACAGAAAAACTTTGTGAAGAAATATTTGTTACACCCCAGTAAGATATTTTCACTGATAA
>NW_027669274.1:0-39819 GCF_964194185.1 Rhinolophus hipposideros
CAGGAGCAGGAGGGTTTGGCATCAAAGCTTACTCCAGGATTCAGGAGCTTGCCTGCCCTGCGGCCCTCAGGAGCCACGCCAGCTCCTCATCTGTGGTCTGGGTGATAACCCTGTCCCCCAGGACTTGGTGGGGCAGGAGGCAGGACAAGAGAACAGTGTAACACAGGCAGAACAGTAGGGCCCCTACACCTGAAACTAATAAAAAAAAAAAATTAGGGCGTTGATCTGTAGTTAGCAAACCCAGATGTCCAGCTCAGGGGGTCCTGGGACCCAGCCCATTCTTCTAGAACAGTCCAATGGGGTGCGGCCTACGTGGTGATCTTGGGCAGAATACCCTCATCTATATAAGATGGGAATAATCACACTGACTTCATAGTGGGATTGTGAAGCTGGGTGCCTACACACAGTAAGTGCCCCACATAAACTCACTATAGTGACAAAGAGTGTGGTAATATCCATTCTGCCATCTAATGATGGAACCCCCACTTTTTGCTGGGTACATGGCTGCCCAAAACAGACTGTATTTCCCAGCTTCTCCTGTAGCTCACTGGGCTCATATGACTGAGTTCTGGCCAATGGGATGGAAGCAGAGGGCTGGGTGGCAGCATCTTCTAAAGATGGCTGCCATGGGCCTTCCACTCACTCCTTTCTCTCCTTCAACGTCCTGCTGGCTGGAATGTGGAAACTTTGGCTGAGGCTCCAGATCCACGAACTGTGAGTGGAAAGCAAGCCTGTGTTGAGAATGGCTGTGCAGCAAGACACAGGAGCCTGGATCTGCCTACCAGTTCCAGATGCCCACCTCTGGACTTCCTTAGGTGAGAAAGAGGCTGCCATCACTTTGAGTTCTCCACCACTCGTGGTCAAGGTAAGGCTCACTAATATGAGCATCACCACAGAGTTCTCTGGCCACACCTGGCAGCTCTGCCTCTGGATCCAGCAATAAGGAGAAGCATGAGTGGCAGGAAGAGCCCAAGCTCAAGTCAGTAGGGCCTGAGGCTCAGCCCTCCCACTCTGTGCAGCCTTAGGCAGTTTGTGCCTGTCTCTGTGCTGCATTTCCATGTATGAACAACAGGAACGCCCTCAGCTTGTCACGCCTGCCTGTTCTGTACCCTTTCCCCGGGTTCTGGCCTCAGTCTGACATCTTCCATGGCCCCCTCCCCAGAGTGAGCTCCTGGGGCAGGACCCACACTTGTTTCTTCCTAGGTGTCCCCAGCATGGGACACACTGCCCACACTTAACAAAGAGAACGAAGGGGGGAGGTAGATGGCCTGTCACTCTTAGCCCTGACATGTGCTGATCTAAGTTCCAAGCCTGACTCTGGTGGCAGGTTGGTGGCACCACAGGAAACTTGGCCAGGCTATGCTGTGTGTATAGCCTCAGTGGGAAGACTCGGATTTTGAATCACAAGTTTTTGAGTCTGAATTTTTGGCTTTGCTACTTAATAGTCCTGCGTCCTTTAAGCACATCATGTGATCTCTGAGTCTCCTATTTTTTTCACTCACCAGGGGCGCAGACACTGTGGACCAGCCTCTCAAAAGTCTGTCACAACTAACTCCCATCCTCTCTCGTGGAGCATGGAAGACAAATTACTGGGTTTGCCCTGTGGCGCAGGGGCTCAGAGGGTAACAGTTCCAACAATGAGATGTAAGATGCACGTTCCTTTCTTCCAGAGTTAAAAGGCAAAACCTCATTAAAAGAATCCCATTTGTCCCTTCCGCTTCCCTCCTGTCTGCAACAAGAACATAAGGCTGGGGCTTGAGCAGTCATCTGGTGACCATGGTAGGATAAGCTTGGGGACAAAGGTCTGCATGCTAAGCATTTGGGAGCAAAGAGGCAGGCAAAGACTAGAGGCAGTCTTGAGCTGCTGTTCCAGCCTTGGAATCTTTGTAATTTAAGTATAATCTCTTCTGCTTAAATCTCGACAGTGGGGTTTTCTGTTATTGCAGCTCAATGCAATGTCACTGACACAGCAGACACCTCTTATTTTGGCCTGACTGGCACTTACTTCCTTTCTTCGGGGAACATCACACTAGTTTTAATTCAGGTAACCAGTCCTCCCTCACTCTCAGCCTGTGGCTCAGGTCGGGCTACCCGATTCCCACTCCTGGAAGGGTGTCACCCAGGCCTGACCAATCAGAGTCATGGGGCTTGGGGTTAGATGGGCACGTGACACCAGCCAGGCCAATGAGCAGCAGCACTGGGACTCTTGATGCCTCTACAGGCCCAGAAGTGAAGCCCTTGTTCACTCTGTGGTGCTGAGCTGAGGAGATGTGACTTGGAGTCGCCGTGGCTGTATCTTTGCCACCTTCTAGGGAAAAGGCAACCTGGGAATGAAGCCAACACAGATGAAAATAGAGGCAAGGGGTAGAAAGAGCCCTGATGACCTCAGGACCTTCAGTAAGCTGGATCTGAAGTGCCCCCTGGGCTTGTCAGTTATTGGAACTAATACACTTTTGTTATTAAGAGGATCCTGGCTAATGCAAAGTGAGGCCAAGAGAGCAGCCCACTCATTAGGCTGCGAAGGAACCCAAGGGTTTTTACCCACGGAGAGCCCCCAGGCCCAGGAGCTGCTCAACCACACTCCTCAATGCATCGGGGTCAGACTTGCATTCCTGCCCATCCGCCAGCCCCACTCACGCCTGCGATCTTCTTCTTGCACTTGGCACAGCTGGGAGCATAGCGCATGTCATAGCAGGGTGGGCAGAAGATGGCACCCTTCTCCTCGAAGAAGCCGCCCTCTTCCAAGACCGTCCCACACTGGCTGCACACAAACTCCTCAGGGTGGTATGCGTGGCCCAGTGCCACCAGGTAGCGGCCCCTGAGGGGGAAGGGAGGGCAAATGAGGTCGGGACTCCTGGCCCGCGCCCAAGGGGGTTTACTGAACACCTATTCTGAAGCCTGGAAGGGAAAGTCCATTCTCCCCATTTCCCAAAAAGGGGAAAAAAACAGGTTTAGGAGGTGACTTACCAAGTCACAGTGAGAATAATGAAGCTGCATTGCTTTGTGACAGGAAATGAGGGAGTGGGACAGGGCAGAAGGTTACACTGGGTGGGCCTGCTGACTCGGGTCTAATTAGCTGAACCCAGGGAACTGGAGCCCTGGGGTGCAGGAGGCCCCAAGTGCCAATGAGCCCTGATGACCAGTGGGTACCTGAGCTGACCCTGGGCCCACCCTGTCCTACCTGCCTGTTCCATCTGCCAAGGTCCCAGATAAATGGGGGTACTCTGCAGAGCTTCAGAGCTGACAGCATTCGAGAGCAGGGCTAGGGCTGAGAACTTGGTAGGCTCCAGAATCTGGTACACCGACTCTGGGGGGGCTGTATGCGTCTGCTGGGCCCCAGGGAGCAGTACAAAGGAGGGGCCTCTGGCCTGTCTGTTCTCAGAACAGAGGCTTAGCAGAGACATACCGAGTGAGCAGCAGGGAGAGAGGCAGAGGGGCTGGGAGGGGCAGGCCCTTCCTTGCCTGAGAGCAGCAAGCCTAGGGGTGCAGCTCTGATGCGTCATTGGCACTTCCTCCATTTCAACGGGGCAACTGCTGATAGAGGCTGAGTGAGGGAAAGGGGGGAGGGGGGAAGTGACGCAGGACTCAGAATCTGAGGACCCAGCCCAGGTCCCTACCCCCATTCCAACTGCAAACTAAATCCCATCCTCCTGTAGCAGCAGCTGAGATGAGTGGGGAGAAAGACGGGGGAGTAGAGGCTGGAAAGACACTAGGACCAGGAGTTAGGACAGGGAAGGCCCGAGTAGGAAAGGAACAGGGCCACCCACCGGATGACCTTGTGGCACTGGTGGCACACAGGAGTCTTGCCATTGCTGCCACCACCCCCTCCTGTGCCCCCTCCAGCAGCCGCCTGCACGATGGAGGTGCGGTTCTGCAGAGGTGTGGGTGTGGCGGGTTGGCTGTGCCGGGTCAACACTGTGCTCGTCTTGTCTGGGGCGTAGCGCTCAGCAAATGCAGGGTCCACAGCCCAGGGTGGGCGGCTGGTGGGGCTGGGGGTGGAAGGGCCTGCCAGGGCCAAGGAAAGTGACTCTAGGAGGGGTGCCCAGGGACCCCAAAGAACAGGGGATAGAGCCCAGGGCAACTTGGAGGGGCCCACCACCCCCACGCCCCTGTGGCTACCCACCCTTCCCCAGGCCCAAACCCACTCTCTCTCACCAGGCCAGGGTTCCTGGGGTGTAGCTGAGGCTGGTACTGGGGCTTCTGTCCTGGGCACCTGGCTGCGAGATCTGCTATTCAAGGCCCTGCACAGCTGCGGTTCCTAATGTGGCCCCACCCCCCAACCTCGGTCCTGCTGGCCCCATGGGAGATGCCTGGGTGAATGAGAACTGCTGGGCTGGACCCAGGTCCCCCTGGGGTAGGAATGGGTAAAACAGCTTCTCCTAGCCAGGTTCCAGCGGGCTGCTCTGTTGTACAGGGCTGGAAGGTGGAACAGGGCTCTTGCTTCTGGGGCAGCTCTTGTGGCCCCTTCATTCCTGAGAGCTCCAGCTCTGATGGCAGGGCCCCCTTTGCCGGGTACCCCCTTCCACTGAGACCCTGATTGACTGGCAGGGCTCACACTGGGTCTGAACCGTCTAACACTCCCACACCCAAAATACAAACCCAGCCCAGAAAGACAGAAGACAGGCAGAGAAAGCCGGGCGGAGAGTGTTTATTTCCATGCCTGAGCCAGCACAGACCTGGCAGACAACAGTACCAGAGGGCAAAGAGGGAAGGCAGTGGCAGACGGAGCCAGGCCCTGTGCCAGGCAGGCAGCCGGGGCCAGGAGAGCAGGAGGCTCAGTCCAGGGGCAGGAAAAGGGTGGGTCAGATAGGCAGAAGCTGCAGGCAGCAGGGATGCCCTGGGCAAGAGGAACAGAGAGAGACAGAGAGGGCAGCCAGCCGGTGAGTGCCAGGCTATGACTGCACGTTGAGCACGTGGGCAGAGCGCTGGTGGTGCCAGTCCCGGAGGCGGGTGTAGCGTGGGCTCTGCAGCTCCAGGACATACTTTTCCCTGAGGGGCAGAGAGAGAAGGAGGAGGAAGTAGAAGGAAGGAGAGATGCAAGGGAGAAAGGGAGGGGAAAAGGAAGGAAAGGGGGAAGGAAGGAAGGAGGAAGGAAGGAAGGAAGGAAGGAAGGAAGGAAGGAAGGAAGGAAGGAAGGAAGGGAGGATAGCTCTGGCTGGGGACCCCCAGGAGCAGACACAGGGTGGTGGTGGAATGGGAAAGGCAGGACATGAGACAGAGGTGCTTGTGCCTATCTTTTACCTTGACTTCTTCAGGTGCTCCTCATCCGGGTCTTGCACTGAGAGGGCAGAGGCAGGCATTGACCAAGAGAAGACAGAGAGCCACCCCAGCCCTGAGCCCTGGCAGAGGGCCCCAGGGTGCCGAGCCGGCTCCAGATGAGCCCATACCCAGGCTGGGGGCCAGGAGAAGAGTCTGCCCTGCCCTGGGCTGCCACTTACTGAACTCCGTGCCTGTGAGGTGGGCGAGAATGCGGAAGGAACGGGACTGGCCTGTCCCCGGCCGCGGCCGCCAGTCCTCCGTGTCCTCCATCAGCCGCTGCTTGCTGGCATCTGGGACCAGCGGTCGGAGCGGCTGTCTGTGGGGAGGATGTGGCTCAGAACCTCATGTTGGGGGCAGGTAGTGGGCGCAGCCCCTCCCTGGAATTGGTACATGGGGGCTATGGTGGTGGGAGAGTAGGGAAGGGCAAGGCTGGGACTCTGCTGGGTAGGTGGGGGGTAGATAAGTGGGAGGGGAGGAGGGCAATCAGGGTGAGAGGGAGCCAGGGTCGGGAGGGGCCACCGCCCAGAGTGCCAACAGGAAGGAAGAGAGGAACAGGCAGAGGAGGGGGCTCACTGACTTGTCAGGGGTCTGCACCTGTGAAGGAAATAGACAGATGGGACAGATAAAGGAACAAAGGGACAGACACAAGGGAAGAAAAAAGATAGCAAGGGGTCAGAGTGGCCGGGGGCAAGGCTGCACTGAGTGTCTAGGGCTCAGTGGGCCCAACACCCCAAACCCAGGCGGCCACTGGTCAGTGCTGTATGGCTCCCAGTCTCCAAAGGGCAGTGCCTGGGCAGGAGCCACACCCGAGGATGGGCCCTGAGCCTGCAGCCAGCTGCCAGGAGTCACTGCCACACGGTGCTGGGCAGCAGGCTGGTATGCAGAGCGGACAGAGCAGCAGCGGGTGGAGGGACAGACTAAGGATGTGGGCGGTGGGTGGTGGGCAGGTGGGACGTACCCATTCTGCTGCGGGGCGCTGTCAGCGGGCAGGGGCGCCCCGAAGGGCCGGGCCGTCTTGTTGAGGGAAGTGCTGGGCGCAAAGGTGTACCGCGGGGGGTCCGCGGTGGGGGCCAGGGCCTGGGCAAAGACAGTTCCGGACATGGTGGGCGGCAGGGTAGTACGGGCAGGTGGTGGCGGGCCTGGGGGGGGCGCCCCCCCAGTGCGGAGAGGACAGGCACTCTAGCCCCGCCCCCACACATCTGGATGAGGCTTGGGGAGAGGGGGCGACTCAGGTTTCAAGGGGCCCATTTGGGAGCGATGAACTCAGCCCATGAATGCGGCTTGTAGCACAGGCCAGCAGAGGCAGCGTGGACAGACAGGCAAACATGCGTGGTGCCAGGACCGTGCGGCAGCCCCCATCCCAACCCCCAGTCCCTGCCCCCTCACCTCTCCCCAGCGCCAGCTTCTGCCCTCTACTCCCAGCCAGGGATGGAGGTACTGAGGCTGTGAATCCAATCCCACCCCACCTGCCCAGATGGCCCCAGCCAGTCGCCTACCTTCTGCGGTTTGCTCTGAGCTGGCTGAGCCCTGGAGAAAAAGGAAGGAATGAGCGGGCCAGGCCTGAGGGTGCTCCACCCGCCGGTGGGTCACAGCCCGCATACCTGCTGAGACCCAGGCTGAGGCGCTCCCCGCAGGCTCGGATCTTGTTCTGCGCTTCGATGTGCGTGAGGCTTCCTGCATTCTCACCATCGATGCTCAGCACCCAGTCGCCCACTGCCACGCCGGCCTGTGCAGCTTTGCCTCCAGGAGTGAGCTGTGGAGAGACGGGACAAGACTGCAGACCAAACTGAAGCCAACAGTAGTCAACCCGCCCAAGCTGCCCACTTCCAGAACCCAGAGGCCTCTTCATTCAACATATCCTGGGCAGCTGCTGGATACCAAAGCGATCCGGGAGGGGTGTGTCTCACCGAAGTTTCACAATCACTGAGCTTAGTTAGTTATTCACCTCCATGAACCCCCCACATTCTAGGCTTCTCAGCTCCGACCACAGCTGCCCCAGGCTGTTCCACCTACCAGACATGCCCTCTGGTTTCAGCATGTGGCCAGCTCCTTCCTGACAGCCCTGGGTATTCTCACTGACCTCTTAACACCCCCAGCAACCCTGTCCTGGGGCCACCTGCAGGGATCTGCCAGAACAGGCCCCCGTCACCTCCAGTTCTCAGTGATCAACGCCTGTCTAAAGGGGGCCGGCGCATGGTGTCAGCTGGGGCTTCTTGGCTGGAAATGAATGTCATCCCAAGCCTTCAATTGCCACGTCACCCATTCTTCCAATCCTTCAGGCTCTGCTTGGGGATCCCTGGCTACTGGGGCAAATGAGGGGCAATAATAGTAGGCTGGAAGGAATGATCTCCACCAGCGTGAGCTAGGACCATCAAGGATGACTTCTGGAAAGTGCTGGGCCTTGGTGAAGAGAATGGCACGTGCTGCCCCGGAGGTGAGACAGTCCATTTATAAAGGCCTGAAGGCAGGGAGAGGAACCAAGATTGGGCCTTGAGGTTGGAGGGGCCATTAGCAGGTTGAAGGCCTGGGGTGGGGTTATTTCCCAGGTCCCTGATAGAAGTGACCTCGACAAACCCCACTGGGCTCTGCAAGATGGAGTGGTGCTGCTGTTCATGGCTCTAAGCTCCCAGGGCTACCCAGCCATTTGACATGAGGGCTTTCTGTGGGGAAGTGATAGAAGAGAGATTCATACTTCACAGCCGGGCGAGGGGGAATGGCAAAGTGGGGGTACAGGCTACCCACAGGCCCAGGAGGCTCCCCAGGTGGGCCCATGCACAGAGGGACCAGATCCGAGAATGACAGCACTAGGGCAAGAAAGAAGAGATGGGTTTGATGGCTCTATTTCATGCTTGAGAGGTAAGAAGTATAAGACATTCTTCACCTGCTAAACAGTAAGAATTGATGGAGCACCTAGTGTTGCCACATACTGCCACTGAATTCTCCAACAACCTTGTGGAGTAGCCTGGGATTATACCCATTTGACACATGGGAAAACAGAGAGGTTAAGTAACTTGTCTCAAGTTGCCCAGCTGACAAGAGGTAGGGCCAGACCACCTGTGCTGAGGGGCCCAACTCAGAGGTTGGCCTACCTGGAAAGACTCCCTGACCCCCTGGTTGGGTTTGGAGCCTGGATCCCCTATCTCACCTTTAGTTTAATCTAACCCCTTATAATGGACATGAGGAAGTGACGCCCTTGAAGGGAAGTGAATTACTCAAGGTCATAGTGAGTCAGTAGAAGGGAAACCTGGTTCAGCCACTCCCTACCCACAGGCTGGCTCTTGGGAGGTGGGGGCTAAGACTGAGGTGAGGGTCTTGGATTGGGCAGGAGCAGCTGGCTCCCAGAGGGGGTGGAGAGTAGGAACTACTTCCTCCCCAAGAGTGGGAATGAGGAGGATAGGAAGCACATGAGGGGTAGGGAGTGGTCAGAGCGGTGGAGAGAAAAGCAGGAGAACTAGAATAGTAGGAAGGGATGGTGACTGGAGAGAGAAGCAAGGAGGCCAGAGAGACCAGAGGGGGGAAAAGCCAGGGGGCTGGACACTGCATGAGGTGGGGGGTGAGTCAGCCTGAGGGCTCCACTGAGCAGCCCAACCCCCCAGTCCCAGACGTTACCTCATCTCCCAGGCCTGGGCCCACAGCCAGCCCTAGTCCCTCCCTCCATGCTGGGGTCAGGGGAGAGGGAGAGAACCGCCCCAGCTCATAAAAGACCACCCCACCCACCCACCCACTAGGGCCCAGGTCCAACTCCAGGGCTGAGCTCAGATGGTGGTCCCACCCACATGCTACGGCTGCTGACAAGGGAGACAAGAGTGCCCCCAACAGGCCATATCTGAAAATACATCCCCCAGACCACTACATTGCCCATCCCGTTCAAGGAAGAAACTGAGGCTCAGACGCCAGCCAAGTCCTACAGCTCCCCAACCACACTAGCCAGCCCTTTCCCAGGGAGGGGGATATAGGATAGGTTTTCAGGGCTGCAAGGCTTGAGGATTGTATAGGGGTGTGTGTGTGTGTGTACGTATTAGGGGGACCACTGCCCTTAACTACCCTGCTGACCGGGCAGTTTCCAGGGGAACCCCTCGGAAAAGTCCCTGGGAAAAACGGTAACCAACTCCCTGCCCTGGCCACCAAACCCAACTCCCACAGACCTACGCCTTGGGGCACCTTTAAGGCTGGGCAGTGCCTGGACAACCTTCTGGCCCCCTCTGGGGTGTGCTTGCCCTGGGCTTCCTGCCAACAGCTGCCTGCCCACCAGATGCCTGGGTGGGCTTCTCTGGTCAGGCGGATGTGGGGGCAGGAAGTCCCCACCCGCTCCTAACTCCCAGACTAGTCAGACTCCAGCCCAAGGGCTGGCCTCACTGTGCCTAGGTAGGCAGTTTGTTCTCTGTGCTCTACAATTGGAGCCACGGACTGGTGGTCACCAGCTGAGGCATCCACTGATGGGCTTCAGGGGTCCAGGCCGAGGCAAGCCTTTTTGGGCTCTGCAGACTACAGCCACCAGTTGGCCATCCCAGTGTGGGGCTGCATTCTTTGGCTTATAAGGCAATCCCCCTGCCTCAGGGAGGAGCCAGCCCCCAGCTCCGCCCCCACCAGGGCAGGCTCTCAGGAGCTGGTCAGAGCCCTAGACCTCATTCCACACCCACTAGGAGTCAAAGGTCACTGCATCCAGTATGGGACCAGTGGGTGGGGATGGAGGTCCTTACATAGGCTGGAAGACCCACCCCCGAGTCCTTCCCACAAAACTGCAGCTATCCCAGTGCATTAATTCCAATTCCTGCTTGACCATGGACTCTCAGAAAGAGCCCTTCCATCTCTCAGCCCTGAGTTCTCTCATATGGAAAACCACGATAATAATGGCTATTTCCTGGGTGGCAAAGAGGTTGAAGTGAGATCCTGCAGTCAGAGTGCCCTGCCTGGAGCCTGGCTCCAAGTATTGCTCCCTCAAGCTGCTTAGACATTTCCTAGAGACCTCAGGCTCCTCTCCTGCAGAAAGGGCGCCCCTGGGGCCTCAGAGGTGGCCCCAGGAGCTTCCTGGAATGGCATCAGATACAGCGCAGTGCTGGGGAAATGTGGGGGCTCCTCTTCCAGTAACCCAGTTGGGAGTCTTCATGGTAGATGCCCCCCCCCCACCTCTGGACCCGGATACCTCCTGGCCTATTGGCCCTGGTTCGCTCCAGCATCCCTCCCACACTCCCCATACACACTTGAGCACCCAAAGACTCCTGACGGTGACTCTCCCCCAACCTAGGCTTACCCGGGAGATGGAGAGGGGCACATTGAAGTCCTTGCCTCCCTGAAGCCGAAAGCCCCAGGGTGCTGGCCCCTCGAGCACCACCTTGAAGGAATCCATGGTGCCTTCTCCTGAGAGGAGAGAAAGGTGAGTGGCTGGTATGGTGGGTACACAAGCACGTGCAGCTTCATACACCAGCCTTGGACTGATGCCAGGCAGGCAGGGCAGATGCTGAGCACACCCAGGGCACAGGTAGTCAGGCTCCTCTCCTTGTCAGGTCTGGCTGGGCTGTTGGCTGGCAGGTCTCACTTTGGAAAGAAAGGAGCAACCCCCCTCCTCCAGGGACTGTTGAGGGTGAGCAGACCCCGCATCTAGCTTTTAGGTTCTTTTCATCCAGGAGTGGGCGGCAGAGCTAATGTGGCAGGGCCTCCCCCCAAGCCAGCCTGGAGTTTCGTTCGGTGGGGTGAGTCAGGGGCCAGCGCTCCTCTCCCCCGCCCCCAGGTCCCAGCAGGCAGGCCGCGGCTGGAGCCTGCTCGGACTATATAAGGCGTGTAAGCTGACACTGTGCAGAGATCCAGCCGAGGGAGCACCCGGGGGCTCGGGACTCCGGGGGGAGGGGGAGGGAGGGAGGGGGCTGGAGCGGGTCCTAGCCATTCCGGGACCAGTCGAGCCAGGGCGGAACCCCTGGGCGCTGGGGGTTGGGGGCGGGCAGGGGTGCGGCCCCTGCGGAAATCGGTGGGGGTTGGGACCCCAAAGCATGACCAGGAAGGAGATGCATCCTGGGGCTCAGTGGGAGTGGTGCCTCCCACACAGGCCTGCCACATCCAGACGTGACTCAGTTTCCCCCGGTTCCCCTGCCTGGGCCCCACGTATTGGCCAAGTCCCGGGGGCAGGAAGCAGGGCAGGCGCCAATCCGCCCCGCCGCAGCCGGCTTCGCCGCAGGAAGGCGGAGGCGGAGGCGGGGTCGAAGGCAGGGGCCCGCGCCCGCGGGAGGAAGCTCAGTGCTGGCCACGACCCCTAAAGTCCTCTATGCTCCCTAGCAGCCCCCTCCCTGGCCCAGCCCAAAACTCCCGCGCGGTCGCCGGTACCTGCTCTGCCCCTCCGGGGCGCTGCTCCGCAGCGGGCTCAAAGGAACCGCGTTGGGACTGGCCGAGGTGTTCTGACCCCGCCCCCGCGTCCGCCGTCCGCTTTGAGACCGCGGAAGGGGGCGGCACCCGAGGCCACGCCCCATCAAAGTCACGCCCCCGATTGGCCTCTTCGGCGGTGGGAAGCTCCACCCAATCCTTCCTCCCCGCCCAATCACGAAGTCCCATCTCGCTTCGAGCTGGAAAACACAGCCCGCCAGGGTCCCCTCGCTGGAGCGGGGTCTGGATGGGGGTCTGGGCGGGGTCTGGGTGGGGTCTGGGCGGGGCCTGGGCTTCTCGACGCCGCTCGCCCAGCCCTTTGCGCCTCCTATTGGTCGACTGAAATGAAAGCCGCCTTTGGAAACAGTCGTCTCTGAAACTTAATTTCCTCCTCGGAAAAATGGGACGATAATGCTCGTCTCACAGGGCCGCCGTGAAGACAAGCATTGTTTGGAGTAAGGCTCAGCCATCGGCGGCTGAGGGAATTGGTGGGGGGCACACATTGAGTTGGTGTCAGTTGAAGGGGGAACAGGGAAATTTGAAGCTATGTTTGCACAGCACTGAAAGCAGAAAGCAATGGCAGGAGTGGACGGAAGTCAGTGGAGGGGCCCCTTGGCTGGGCCCTGAGCCTGTCCTGTGACCCAGCCCTCTGACCCTGGTCGGTCAGCACGGCCCAGGGTTGGCCCCACACTGTCGAGGTGGGCTGTGTCCTGGTACTCCGCTCCAAAGCGGGCAGCGCCTCCAGTGGGGGTGTCAGAGTCCCCACTTTTCTCCTCCGTCCCTGCTCAACCTGGGCAGCCAGCGTAGGCGGAGAGGAGGAAATTGAGCAGGGGGGCCTGGAGTGTGCGGGTGAGTGAACTCAGCTCCTTCTAGGACATGGCCGCTGCAGTTCTCCCCCTTCCGCCATCATCTCATTTCCCCCCCCTCTTGTGCATCATTCCCCTCACTACACAAACTGCTGCAAGAGTCTCGTGTTTAAAGAAATCCTCTCTTGACCGCACGTCCTTCTCCAGCTATGGCTCTTTTATTTTACTCCCCTTGAGAGTGAAATTCCTCGAAGGAATTCTGTCATGCTGTCTCGACTTGCTGCTCTCCTCCTGTTCTCTCTTGAACCCACTCCAGTCGGGCTCTTGTCCTCCCCACTTCAATTCTCTGAATTAATTCCCTTTTCTCAAGGTCTCCAAAGACCTCTGAGTTGTCAAATCCGTGGTGCTTCTTCAGCTTTCCTCTGACTCTATTTTGGAGTAGTACTGGCCCAGGTGCACTCCAACTTTCCCCAGCCTCCTCCCTCCTCCATTGATGCTGTTTCTCCACCACCTTGGGAGGTCGCCATCTGTCCCCCAGCCTGGCCATCAGATCTTTCCGCTCTACACTTCCTCTCTGAGACCCCCTCCTGTCCTGTGGCTTTCAATAAAACCCATATGCCAAGGACACCAAGTTATGTGTGTAGCCCTGACCTCCCCGCAAGATCGCCAGGCTCTAATAACCAACCACCTGTCCAACCTTTCTACTTGATGTCTACTAGATATCGCAAATCATTATGTCCCAATTTAAACTTGTGATTTTCCCACCTCCCTAGCTCCTTCCTCACTTCAGTAAATGGCACCACTGTTCATCCACCTGGTCCAGTTACCCTTCCTTTCTTTCTCTGTCATACTCCAAATTCTGCAAATTCCTCCTTCAGAATATGTTCCACATCTGGTCAATACTGCCACCATTGTTGCTGCCACCCGTCTCGTGCCTAGACCCCTTAGCAGTCTTCTAACACATCTCCTTGCTTCTGTCCTTACCCACTCCAGAATCTTCTCCTTGCAGCAGCCAAAATGATATTTTTAAAGCAAAAATTGTACCACATCACCCTTGGCTTTTAGCATTCCGGTGGGCTCATGTTGCACATAAAATTAAAGTCCTTAAAATGTACATGGCACTAATAAACTGGTTCCACCTCCCACCTGTCTCCTCCTCAGTCACTCTACTCCAGTCCCTCTGGCCTCCTCACTGCTCCTCCAACACATGAAGCATATTCCTGCCTCAGGGCCTTTGCACTTGCGGCTCCTTCTGCCTAAGACATTTCACCCCAGTTGTCTATACAACAGGCTCTCTCACTTTGTTCAGGTATCTGATGAGATGTTGCCTCTGAGGAGCCTTCCCTGATTCATACTATCTAAAACAGCAGCCCGTTGACACCTCACCTACATCACGCACTAGTCCCTATCCTGCTTTATTTTTCCCGAGGGCACTTACTACCATCTGACATTATATTAAGTGTTTGTTTCTTCATTGCCCTTTGTCCCCATTAGAATGTCAGTCCCATGAGAGCACGGGCTTGTCTGTCTTGTCCATCGTTTCCCCAGTGCCTGCACACAGTGTCCCTGCTGTGAAGGAAAAAATTGACAGAGTGAGACAGAAATTGAGCAAAGGAAGAAGGGTCAGCTGGGGGGTCCTGGCAGTCCTCTAGCAGAAAGGACCCCAGGATCTGGTTCCTTGGGACTGTGCAAGGCTCAGACCTGGAAGGCCACCAGATCTCCCCTCATAGGCAGCCCCTGGGTAGGGAAAGGCACTGGGCTAGGACACACTGCCCCCTGGTGGCCAGGACACTTGCAGCTGCAGGCCAACGACCCTAAAATCCCAGAGATCTGTTTCCAAAGACTTTCGCTTCCAGTGTGGTGGGAAGCTCACAGCCCCTGCCCTGAAACAAAGAGGCTTTGATTTGTAATAAAGGGAAGCACACCAGATTGGGTACTCAGAGTCCTGGGTCCTTTCTGGCTATGTCCCTGACACTCTCTGTAACCTACAGTGTGAACTGGGATTTGCTGAGCTGGCAAGGGCTGGATTGCCACCATGTGGTGGAGGGGTCCCTGCGGCAGACACTTGACTGGAGCCTCCTTGTCTCAGCTTGCTCTACGGCAGGCAGCCAGATGGCTCACGAGAAGACGTTACCATCACAAGGAATTTTCCTAAGTGGAGCCAAAATCTGCCTCCCCATGGCTGCAACATCCTTTCAGGCTTTGCCCTCTGTGGCCACAGACACCCTGGGACAGCGCTGCACGCAGCTCCTTTCCCCCAGCCTCCCTTCACATGACATTTGGAGGTGAATCTTAGACACCCAGAATCTTGAACAGCTGCACACTTAAATCCAGAGCTCGTTGGAGAGGTCTGCACTGAAGGTACGCCCCGTCTGGGAGACATGGAGACAGGATTGGCTCACTTAGGGCTGTTGTTCTGAAGTCTGGCTGCACTCTGCAATCACCTGGAGAATTGAAGAAATGGCTGGACTGAAGCCCTAGCCCCTGGGTGTGGGCCCAGGCGTGGGCATCTTTTAAAGGCTCCCAGGTGATTCCGTGCAGCCAGGACTGAGTCACACTGTGTTAGAGGCCAGAGCCCTGGGCAGAGCTGGAGCAGAGGAGGAGGGAAACAAGTGAAGGAGGGGTGTCAAGTGCTGCTGAGAAGTGGGGCAAGTCCTGGTCCCAAAGGGAGTCCAGCAGCTTTTGTTTTGGGGAACAAGGAGGTTGGTGACCCTGATAAAAGCAATGTAATAGTGTAGTAGTGTAGTGGGCACCACGGGGAGACGAGTCGGAAGGAAGAATGGAGGAAAGTGGAAATGAGAGTAATCAACAACTCTTTTGAGGACTTTCTCTGTGAAGAGGAACAGAGAAGTGGGGAGGTGCTGAAGGAGAATTTGAGGTCAAGGGAAGTTTTCTTTTAAAGATGTGAAATTATAGAGTATGTTGGCGAGGCTGGAAATGATGATGATGGAATTAATGGGTTGAGGAGAGAGGAGACAACTCAGTTTGTGGAGCTGTGAGGAGGGGAGAAGAGCTGGGGTCAGAGCACGAACGTCTTGGGAACAGACACTTCTTCCAACATAGGTCAGGAAGATGGTGCAGGTGCACTTGTAGGTGGTAGGAGGTGGAGGCTGTTCACTTCTGTGGGCCACTATTTGTCTGGATATCTGCAAGGTGGGGATAGGCAGGGGTGGAGAGAAGGTGAAGGTCTTGGGGAGGAAAAAAGCAGCGACTCTGGGCCACAGGATCTCTGGACAGTATGGAGAGCCTGTCTCTGTGAAGTTTGAGATCACGCTGGTGAAAAGAGTGCAGTCAGCCTGGTTACATGAATTTCTCTAATTTTTCTGGCCATGGGCAACTGCCAGGCACTGTTGGAGGCTGGGGTTTCGCTGGACAAATAAGAGGGAAGGAGACAGAAATGCAGGGTGTGTGGCTCCATTAGGGGACTGCAGAATCTAAGTAGGATAAAGGTGGAATTGTGGAAAGCAGTCGTGCAGACAGTGCAAGAAGGGTCACTGTGGCTCCCGCAGCTGAGGAGCCCTATGTATCCTGCTAGGGAAAGTGGGCCGGAAGGAGAGGTGGCAAGGCAGATGCTTGGAAATGATTGTGTCACTGTGAAGTGACAATGAGCATCACTGTCATTAAGATGAAGTTCAGGATGTGCCAAACGTATGGGCAGCTGAGGCAGAGTTGTGGTCCAGGGGCCAGGAGGCCAGGTCCTCAGGGGCATGATGCTCGTGTACATGGAGGTCCCAGGGGTGGTGACAGGAGTAGCAGGAGGGGAGGACAGTAAGGCTGGCACTAAAGTCTTCATGAGACTTGCTTATCTCCCTCTGGGACGTGGGCTCCTTGAACACGGCCATGTCCTCAGTGCCTAGCACAGAGTAGGCACGTGGTAAAACATGCAGTTAAAAATGAATGGATGCATATCCGGTATGTAATTTAGTTTTAGCCTTGACAGTGGAGGAAACGGAAGCCAGGGGTTCCCCCAAAACATCCGTGCAGTTGAGAGTCTCTGTGGGAGCAGGGGTTTTGGATGTGCACATCGTTGAAGTCCCTTCCACCTGCCTCCCCCACCCCCATCACCTTCTCCCCAGCTCAGACTTCCTGGTGGTCTCATTTGACTCCCTCAAATTCTGCCTCCACCTGCTCCTTCCTCAGTCTGATTGTCCCTCTGCTGAGGAAGAGCCCAAACTCCTTGCAGGACCCTCAGGCCTCTCATGTTGGGCCCCCAACGCCCCCTCGGGCCCTGTGTATGTGTTCTTCCGTGGTCTCTGGGCCCCCCATGCCCACCCTCGGCCTGGAAACCCCGGGCTCCCTACCTGCCTGGGGCAGCCCTGCCTGCCCCTCACACTCCATCCAGAGGGTGCCTCTCCCACCAGCAAGCCTCACTTCTCCCTCTGCCCACTGGGAATAGAGGTCAGGTCCAGGTCATCCATATCCCTAGAACCCAGCAGAGGTCACTGGTGTTTGCTGCAACACATGTGAGGGAGGATCTGTGTGCCTGTGTGGACCCCAAGTGCCAATGTCAGGAGCTAAAGCGAGGAGGTGCGGGCTGTGGGCTAGAAGGCAGGACCAGGAGGGGAGCTGAAGGCTTTATTCTCAGCAGACCTGTACACTGCACACTAGAGGGCCGGCAAAACTCCTGAGGGGCCTCCCTAGGCCACCTGCCATGTCCCCGTGTCTCCAAAGTCCAGAGTGATGCAGGGGTGTGTCCCCAGATGTCCATTGTCTGTCCGCCCTCCTGTTCCACACCAGGCCGCTTCAGGTGTTCAGGGCCGGTCACAGGGGGCTGGGCCCTTCTTCCGCTCCCGGCTCAGCAGTGTCACCAGCTTGGCTTTGAAGCCCGCATGAGTACTGGGGCGGCCAGAGACCCCGGCGTCTTCACCATTGTCGCCCAGCTCCAGCTCCAGCAGCCGCCGGTACTGGGCCTCCAGGCTGCTGTTGTGGGCAGGCCCAGGCCAGCCCAGGTCCTCGCTGTTGTGGTAGATGGGGCTGGCTGGGGCGCTGCGGCCACCGGGTCCCTCCTGCATGGGGTCCCCCAGCTCCGGCGGTGCGGTGCCGGCCTCCAGCGCACACAGGTTCTCGTAGAGGTGCTCCGCGGCACGGGGAGGCCCGCTGGCTCGCTTGCATACAGCTGCATACAGCCCGGGCTCAGTGGGCAGCGGGGGCAGACTCTGTGGTCCGGGCTCGGCCAGGTGCGCCCTCCGGGAGCCAGGCGGCTCGGGCCCCGGGGGCACCTCCCGCAGCTCCCCAAAGGGGTCCAGCGAGGGCAGGGAGGTGGCCCGTGGCAGGGGGCAGGGTCGTGAGGCTGCCAGTTCGGGCAGCTGCTCCCGCTGGCGGGCAATGGCAGCAGCCACGACCCCGCACAGGTCTCGGGCTCGGGGGCTGCTGAAGGCGAAGAGACCTTCACCAGAGTCACAGCGGCGGCCGGCTTCGAAAGAGAACACGCCCTGCGCACGGGTGACATGGGTGGGTCAGTGACCAAGGGGCCACCTGCCATCCCCACACCCTGCAGGCTCAGCCCCTCACCTTGTCAGAGCCAAACTTGCGGAGGAAGCGGTAGGGCCAGGTGTACAGGGTCTGCGGGTTGGCTGGCTCACTCAGCTGGATGGCGTCCTGGCCCAGCAGCAGGACATAGGGCCCCTTCAGCTGGCAGCGGGCAGCCGCCTCGGTCCTCTGCACCACCACCGGAAACCCGCCCACTGCAGGCAGAGGGAACAGCTGATGGCTCCCCAGAGGTCCTAACCCTGGGTGTGGTGGTGCTGAGGCTGCCCCTGCACGTCCCTGACTCACCTTCCTGCCAGGATGAGTAGATGGAGTTCTCCTCCATGGGGACCAGACCTCGCTTGGGAGCCTCCACCTCCCCTGGTCCGGAGGAACTTTCCCCTGTGCCCTGGGCAATGGGTCAACGTCAGAGGTTAGAGTCACCCCCACTCCTCTTCCTGAATCCTTTCTCATGGGGAGAGATGGCACCCAGGACTCTGTGACAAGCAAGTCCAGCCAGGGACCTGGTACGAGTCCCAGCTCTGCCCCTGACACACTGTACCCTGGGCACCTCTTAGCTAATTTCTCCTCTGCTCCCCCTGGAGGGTGCTGAGAGCTGTAAAGCAGAGGCACACAATAGGGTGGCCCCCACACCTTTGCACTAGGCCAGGGACCAGGCCAACCCATGTGTGTCCCCCATAGCTCAGAGTGGTGACGGGGCAGAGCTTCTTCCCCCAGGCTTCTGGCTCTATCTCACCCCTCCCTACCCCTTGTCCCCTCACACACTTGGGCTCTGACTCTCAGAACCTACCACCTTGGCCCACGGTAGTATGGCCAGGGTCACATGAAAAGGGGGGGGGTTCCTCACTGGTCTTGTTCCTGTTCATTTCCCCTTTTATTTTCAAATTTTTAAAATTAAAAATTTTTAAATTAAAAATTTTACATATACAATATAAAATTTTCTATTTTAACCATTTTAAAGTAATTCAGTGGCTTTTAATAAAGTCACAACGTTGTGCAATCGTCACCTTTATCGAGTTCCAGAACTTTTCATCACTCTAGGGACTTTGAAACCTGTACGCATTCCCCATTCCCCCATTTCCCCAGCCCCTTGCAAACACCAACCTGCTTTCTATTGCTATGGAATTGTCTATTCTGGGTATTTCACGTAAATGGAATCATACAATATGTGGCCTTTTGTTTGGCTTCTTTACTTAGTTTCATGTTTTCAAGGTTCATCCACGGTGTAGCCTGTTACCAGTGTTGCTTCCTTTTTATGGCCAAGTAATATTCCATCGTATGGACAGACCACATTTGCTTTATCCATCATTGGCTGACAGACATTTAGGTTGTTAGCCCCTTTGGGCTATGAAGAATAGTGCTGCTCTGAACATTCTACTACAAGTTGTTTGAATATCTGCTTCAATTCTCTTGGGAATTGCTGGGTCAGCCGGTCTCACTTGGAATAAAACCCCCAACTCCACCTGTGGCCTAAGGTGGTTTCAGCTGGCTCTCAGCCCTCCCACTCCCTAGCCTCCAGCCACACTGCTCGCTTTCTGCCCGTGAACTCACTAACTTTCTCCCCGCCTTCGGGCTTTGGCCATGTTGCTCCTTGTATTCAGGACACTCCTCGGACCTCAGCGTCTGGGACACTGTTTCCTCAGATGTTTGCCTGGTTGGTTGTCCTTGAGGACTCAGGCCCACTGTCCTCTCCTTAGAGGCCTTCCTGGACCATCCTGCCTAATGTTCCCTGGTTCACTCCTGGTCCCACCCCAGCCTTGTATTTTCTCCATAGCTCGTATGGCCATCTGAGATTTGTTCTGTGGCTTCTGGGCTGTTTCCCAGGCTCATAGGTGCTTGGCAGCTACTTACTGAGTGACAGGATGTGAGTGAGCATGGAATGAATAAGGTGTGTGGGGGACGCACTTCCCCTGGATGCCCTGCCCTCCTGCCCTGTGCTCACCGGGAAGGCCAGCTGGCAGATGGGGCCCATCCATGCCTGGCGGTGCTGTGCAGCCAGCAGGTGGCTTCGCTCAGTGGTAGTGAGCAGGAAGGCACTGGTGTCCCGGGGGCAGCTCTCACCGTCAGCCGGCAGCACAGACACGCAGTCAGCCAGGCGAATGACTCTCCGCTCCCCACGCCGGCCAGGACCTGCAGACCTGTCACCTGCTGGCCCCGGGCCACCGTCCCGGACCTCCCAGCTCTCCAGCCGTGCCACGCCTGATGGGCCTCCTGCATACAGCAGACCCCATACCTTCCGCCAGGACTTCTGGGGGAGATAAGGATGGGGATGAAAACCCTCCCTGCAGTTCAGCTCAGCATAAGCTGTTCAGCAAATGCTCCTGGCCGCTCAGGCTGGCCTCTGCCTCCCCCAGTTCCTCAGGGCCTCAGAGAAGAAGGCCTTACCACAGCCACCCCAGCGGGGGGAATAGTCTGTGCTTGGGGTCAGTCAGCCCTGGGTTCAGATCCACCCTACCTTTCCTAATTGGTATGCCCATAAGCACTAGTGTCCTGGTCTCTCAAAAGGTCATGAGAAGACCAGGGTGGGGCGTCTACTAGATTATGTCTGTAAAGTATCTGGCGGCCGCAACAGACCTCCTGACACTGCCGTTGTTATGTTGGTGCACCTCCCTGCCCCCACCTGCCAGAAAGGTCACTTAGGCCACAGGACAAGGACGGGTGCTGACTGAGGCCTCCCTTTCGCCATGGCAAGGAAGGAAACATGCAAATAGTGTCAAGCAAAGGAAACAGACTGTTTATCTGCCCCGGCAGCAGCTGCAGCTGAGCTGCGGGAGTTGTAGGGCCTTCTGCCTGAAGGTGAACCCCCCACTATGTCCCATGACACGCTGGGAGGAGCTATGCCCTCTTCTGCAGGGTGGGGCTCCACCTCTAGGGCCTCTGCCCGCTCAGCCCCCAGCCCAGCCTGGCCCTGGGAAGGGTGAAATGCTGTTGAAGTAGCCGGTCTCCCGACTCTGCCCTGCCCCAAGGTTTGGGTTCTTACACCCTCCCGTCTCGGCGTCCTCATGTGTAAATGAGGCAAGGTCTCACCAAGGCTGGCTCAGGCTCAGCCCACCTGTTCAGGTTAGGATGGGGCTGTCCCACCCCAACCATTGGGTTGGATCCCCCACCCTGACTCCCATCCCCATTCTCCCAGGTCTCGGTGGGCTGTCCCAGGCTGGGGCAGAGGCCCACCGTTTGTCCTGGGCAGCTGCCTGGCAGCCAGGGTCCCCACCTTGCCGAACTTGATGTGCTGCTGGTAGAGGACGCCGTCCTTGATGGGGGTCTCCAGGGGCTCCATGGCTGCGGCAGGCCACAGGTCCACCACTCCGAGGGCCCAAGAAGACTGGTTACAGGCTGAGGGGAACTCCTCACACTTCCCCTTCTGGCCACTTCCCCTCTGTCCAGAGAGGCAGCTGCATGACTGGGGGAAGGGAACCCCATCTCCAGTAAAGGAGTTAAGATAGGGGTTGGGGCCATATTTCTTCCTTGGGGTTTCGACTGGACTGGCCAACATGCCCGTGTGTGTCTGGCAGGCACCTTGGACCACCTGAGGGCAAATGAGCCATGCCTACACCTGGGTCAGCTGGGCGTGAGCATCTGACCTGCAGGCTGGCACCCTAGTCATGGACTTAGACCCCTCCCATCCCCCTGGGGGCATCTGTGCACCCTGGAGCCTGGTATTCCCACAGCCCCAACTCTACCCCAGGACCCTTCTCCAGCCAGACTGGCAAACTCTTTGCTTTCCCACTTGGAGCCCTGGTTGGTTGGCTGGTCCTTATCTTGGAATATTTCTAATATTCGCTTGCTCTCTCCATCTTTGCCCTCCTCATCCACTGCCTGCCTGTGCATTTCTTTTGTTTGAAGAAAGGCAAGAAGCAGGCTACTTCATAGATAGAGCAATCCCGCTCCTGCCAGGGAAATGAAAGTAAAGCAGGGATAAATTTACTCACAGGCAAAGAAACAGGGTACTCCACAGACCTGCATCTCCCCTTTGAACCACTGGCCCACCTAGGCCCACCTCTTTCCCGTTCCTAAATGTTTCCTGGTCCCTACGGGCCCTCAGGTCTCGACTGCGCTCCTCAGCCCAGCACTCCAGGTGCTGTGTCCGGTCCTCACACTCCAGGGCACCCCTCACCGCCATGCTCTGATGCTGGCTGCCTCTTCCTCTGGGAGGTCTCCCCAGACCACCCATGCTTCAGAGCACAAAGGCCCCAGCAGCGTGCCCCAGTCCTCACGGCATGGCCCTGCCCATGAGTGTGGGTGGCATGCCCCCAGTGGGCCCCTGGAGAGCTCACATGCTCTTTTTAAGCTTTGCTTCTTGCTAGTGGCTTATTTTTGTGCCTTGCTGGAGGCCACTATCGGAGCTGTGTGTGGATCTGAATTCTGGGGACAGCCTCACATCATTCATTCAATGCCACCTATGGGAAGGAATGTGGAAACAGGCTGAGGAATAGTTTGGGGGTCACATATGGGGTGTGTAGCTTCTTGGGCAGGAAATCTTTTCCAAGGGCCTCCCACAATTGGCTTTGTACCCACTGTGGCCCGGGAAGCCCCAAGCTTCAGCCCCACACACCAGGCCCTTTGCGTTCTCACTGCCATTTCAATGATGAGGAAATCAAGGCTCAGAAACATTAAGTAACTTGCCCAAGGACACACACCGAGTGACAAACATGGCTTGGGCAACTGCTGTCCTGCTGGGATAGGCATGTGGCTGTGCACATGAAGTGCCCGGCACAGAGGAGCTACCAGTGCCAGTCCTCTGCCTACCCCTTGCCAGATGTTGAAATCCCCGTGCATTTGCCAATATTCTTGTGACTGCCGCCCATGACCAAGTCTGAGCTCGCCGCCACTCACCTGTGGCTGCGCGGGGCAGTGTGCCACAGAGTGCTTGTGGCCTGAGTGGCAGCCCAGTGGCATCTGCTGCCCCTCCGCAAACAGAGTGGAGGGTTCCCTCCTGGGAGCCTGCACAGGTGGGCAAGCAGGCAGGGTGCCCGAGGCTGAAGTCACCTCCCAAGGGGCCCCAGAAGCCCCAGGAGCTTTATACAACTGACAGGAAGAGGGAGGCTGGGGCAGGGCTGGAGGTTAGATAGCCAACCCGAAAAGCCCGACCTGAAAAGCCGGCCAATGATTTCCCCTCGTCCCCCAACGTGGTCCCTCTGAGTCACAAATCCAGCTGGCACAGAGCGGGGTAAAGCGAGGCGGATCCTTCCACAACCAGGCCGGCTGGGTGTTGGCCGAGGTGGGTGAGATGCCCAGGCCCTGAAGGTCAGTGAGGCTACCAGGGAGCAGGGGGCGGACGAGGTGAAAAACAGAGGCAGGGCTGAGGCTCACACCACAGAGGCTTGTGCTTTAATGGCAGCTCGGGTAAAGGGAAGCAAAAATAGTAATTCTGAGGGCACAAGGAGCAGGCAGCCAGGCGCAGCCTGGCCCAGCCCAGGCCAGCTGGGCCGAGGATGCTGGCTTCTTGTCCAGGGAGCTGGTATGTGGGAGGTGGCTGGAACCCGGGGACTGAGGCCTCCGGAGAGAGGAGGGCGGCAGGCAGCTAGAAGTCCATGGAGCTGTGGGCCAGGTAGTCCTTGCGGCCAATGTTGCTGACCTGCTTGGTCTGCATGGCCTCGAGTTTGGGGCAGTCGGTGATCCGATGGCCCAGGCCCCCGCAGAAGGCACAGCCGCGCTCTCCTGGGCGCATGGGGTATGGGAAGAGGGGATCAGCATGGCGACAGGGCCAGGCTCCACGCCCCAGACCTTGGACCTCCCCAAACCCCCCGCCCCCCGATGGGCAGAGTGGACCTGGCTTTCCCGTCATGCCCGCCCTGGCCTAGCGTCCCCCACTCTGCAGTTACCTCCAATGTCCAGCATGGACTCGTCCCCGCAGTGCAGCACTTGCAGTACCGGTGGCACCTTCTGCTTGGCCTCCAGCAGCAGGGCTTTGAGGTCCATCAGCACTGACTCGTCTGTGGGGCAGTGGGGCACCATTAGGTCTCACCCTGGGCCCTGTAACCAGGGCCTAGAAGACCCAGGGGACACAGGACGCCAGGGGGCCCTGGGGTACTCACCGCAGGCCTTGTTGATGAAGGTGGTGGCGATGCCTGTGTTTCCCGAGCGCCCAGTACGGCCGATTCTGTGCACTGCAGAGAGAGGGGACAGCGTCTGGCCCACTGCCTGGGCTGGGGGCCGAGCGTGCAGCCCAATCCCCCACGCTCCCCCACGCTCCCACCGTAGTTCTCGATCTCCTCAGGCATGTCATAATTGACGACGTGCTGGATGGCAGGGAAGTCCAGGCCCTTGGAGGCTACGTCTGTGGCCACTAGGACATCTTTCTTGCCCTCCCGGAAAGCCTCGATGGCCTTGGTCCGTTCCTCCTGGTCTGCAGAGGGTCAGGTGTGAGGGGTTAGCGCGATAGCAAGAGTCTGGGGAGCAGTGACAAGCCAGCCAGGCAGGGGCGGGTTAGGTAAGGGCTGCAACGGCAGCAGCGTTCGTGCCTATGCAGGCGCCACTCTGACCTTTGCCCCCGTGGATGGCGACAGCCTCGACCCCCTTGAGCAACAGGTACTCGTGGATGGCGTCTACGTCTGCCTTCTTCTCTGCAAAGATGAGCACCTGTCCAGGAAGGCCCATGCCAGTCACCGGGGCGCCTCTGCCCAGGTGTCCCTGACCTTCTCCCGTGTGCTGCTCCTACCGCCCTCTTCCCTCCTCCGGGGTGCCCTGGGCCAGCCTGGCTGGGACACTCACGGGCGGGGGTGTCTTCTGCAGGCACTCGAGCAGGTACACCATCTTGGCCTCCTCCTTCACATATTCCACCTCCTGCCACCACAGGGGCCAGGTTAGGTGGGTCTGAGAACAGCCTCACTAGCATGGCCCCGTCACAGGCTGGACCCCCCAATCCCAGCCGGAGGGTGACGAGTAGCCTCTTGCTACCAAGGGCCGGGGACCCTAAGAATGTTTCCTTTGAATGAAACCCCCAGTGCCCACAAGGTGCAGCCCCCCACCCTGCTCCAATCAGCTTCAAAGGGAGCCTTGCCAGACCCTGCCCTCAAAGGTGACACTGCCCTCCAGGACTGCTGGCCCACCTGGATGACATCTAGGCTGGCGGCCCCGGCACGCCCCACATTGATGGTGACAGGCTTTACCAAAGCACTCTTGGCAAAGTTCTGTATCTTCTTGGGCATGGTGGCACTGAAGAGTAGGGTCTGCCGCTGGCCCTGAGGAAGAGGAGGGCAGGGGCTGAGGGCATGTGCGACAGGGTGGGCAGCGCAGGGCCTCAGGGCCCTCCGTGGTGGACGGAGGTGTGCCCTGGCCAGCAGGGAAGGGCACCTTGAAGTAGGAGAAGATGGTGCGGATGTCGCCCTCGAAGCCCATGTCGATCATGCGGTCGGCCTCGTCCAGAGCCAGGTAGCGGCAGATGTCCAGGCTGACCATCTTCTTCTGCAGCAGGTCCATGAGGCGCCCGGGGGTGGCCACCATCATGTGCACACCGCTGGGGACCAAGGAGAGACCCTGCTCAGCCCTACCTGGAGGCTGGCATTCCACCTTCTCTGCCCTCGGGTCCCCTCCTCGTCACCCCCAGCACCTTGCCCTATGCACAGCACACATCTCTCCTGGAGGGGGCTGCAGCCTTCCTGACCAACGAAGTGCTCCAGAGCTCTACCTAGCCACATGATCACCTCTGCCTGGCGAACCCTTCTCCCGGGTCCTCCTCTCACTCCCAGGAGGCTGCTGCCTGAGTCTCCAGACAGCTCTCAGACTGCGCCCTGCCTCCGCAGGCCTCGAAGGGCTCACTTTCCTGGTTCGCTGAATTCAACTGTTCTATGTCTGCCCCATCCCTGAAACTGGGACTGGGGCTGGTCTGTCTGAGACCCCAAACAGCTGGTGGTATCTGCTGGGGACTGCACTGTGTGGCAAGGGCCCAGGTCCAACCAGTGCCTCAACCTCCTTGCTGGGCTACACACCGAACCACCCTGACCTTCGGGGACACCCCGGGCTCCTAGCCGCTGTGCCTTCGACCTGGAATGATCCCAATCCATCTGCGCTGCGCCCACAGTCTCTCACTACATCCCTCTGTCCCACCTCAAATGACCCCCCATTAGACTGGGGGCTCTCTGAGGGCTGGGCCCACAGGAGGCCTCCGCAAGGATCTGTGGAGTAGCTAAAACACAAGGTCCTTTGGCTTATCTGGCGGCTGTGGGGTGGCCCTGGGTGGGGGTGTCTGTGCTCACTGTCGGATGGTCTCCATCTGCTCTTTGACAGACATGCCCCCGATGCAGAGCGCACAGCGCAGGAGTGGTGAGCTGTCCTCCTGCAGCAGGCGGCAGTAATACTCCAGGATGCCATGGGTCTGCCGGGCCAGCTCTCGCTGCACGTACAGGGGTAGGGGCTGGTACCAGAAGGCAGTCTTCCTGGTGCCCTGCCCTCCAGGCCAGCCTATCTTACCGAGGGGCAGATAATGAGTCCATAGGGCCCTTCATGCTTGGAGAAAGGCAATCTCTTCTCTTGTTCCAGGCAAAACATGATGACGGGCAAAGTGAACACCAGGGTCTTGCCTGACCCGGTGAAGGCAATGCCTATCATGTCGCGGCCGGACAGACTGTTGGGAGAGGACGGGCCTGAGTCGGGTTCAGCAGAGCACAGGGACAGTGTCTCCAGATGGCTGTCCAGTGACTGCTCCTGGCTGTCCCCGCCCTCCCCAGAGCGCCCACGTCCATACTTACATGGTGGGGATGCCCTGGATCTGAATCGGCGTTGGGTGGTGGATGCCCTTCTTCTTCAGGCCTCTCAGGATGGCTGTGGGAAACAACACTGTGTCTCACCGGGACTCCATCAGGCCCCAGCCTGGAAAACGGGCTTTGTCCCCCTCAAAGTACAAGCGATGAAACCGAGGCCCCGAGAAAAAGAGCAACAGAAAGACAGACAGGCCTCAGGCTAAGTGGAGGCTGGACCCGCACCCAGGTCTAAGGCCAACACCACTTATCCACTGAAGTCTCTAATGGCACAAAACAGGGACTATGTGGTGGGGAGAACTGAGAAAGGAGCCAAAGGGAACCGCTCCTTAAATCCCTCCATCCCCACTGGCTGTACTGCAGCTGTGGAGCTGCGTGGGGGACGGGACACAACCTCACAGGCAGACGTTTGACTCTCCCAGTGTGGTGCCTCTCCCGGTGCCCGGGTACCTGCGGGAAACTTCATTTCCTTGAAGGTCTTGATGGGTGGCGGGATACCATCTCCTTCCACCAGGATGTGGTACTTCCTCCGCACACGCTCATGCCGCTCCTCAGACATGCTCAGGACGTAACGGGGGGGCGTCCAACTGCGGGTGGGAGGCAGAGGGCAAGAGCGGCCCTGGGCGTGGCTGGCTTTGGAGTGTCCCCGCCAGCCTCGGCCACCTCGTGTCCCACGTCAGGGTGACTCCCTTCTCCCAGATGGAAAGAGGTACCTGGTTTTGATGGGCTCGTCGTACGTGATTCCCTTGGCCATCTCCTTCACCGACATCAGGGCTGGGGAGACAGACGGCGCTCAGAGCTGGCACCTGCTCCGCACAGGCCCGGCTCCGTGGGGTGTGACGTGCGTGGCGCCGGGGCCGGAGGCTTGGCCCACTCCCCCTGCCCGGCTGCAGCCGTACCTCTGCCCTCCGCCACGCTCTCCAGGATCTTCTCCTCTTCCTTCAGCTGCTTCTCCTTGGCAGACTCCTTGCGGGCTGAGGAGAAAGGCCGACGGCGTCAGCAGCCCCGCAGGCGCGCCCCGCAGCCCCGCAGCCGCCGCAGCCCCGCAGGCGCGCCCCGCAGCCGCCGCAGCCCCGCAGCCGCCGCAGCCCCGCAGGCGCGCCCCGCAGCCCCCGCAGCCCCGCAGGCGCGCCCCGCAGCCCCCGCAGCCGCCGCAGCCCCGCAGGCGCGCCCCGCAGCCCCCGCAGCCCGGCAGGCGCGCCCCGCAGCCCCCGCAGCCCCGCAGCCGCCGCAGCCCCGCAGCCCCGCAGCCCCGCAGCCGCCGCAGCCCCCGCAGGCGCGCCCCGCAGCCCCCGCAGCCTCGCAGCCCCCGCAGCCCCCGCAGGCGCGCCCCGCAGCCCCCGCAGCCCCCGCAGCCTCGCAGCCCCCGCAGCCCCCGCAGCCGCCGCAGCCCCCGCAGCCCCGCAGGCGCGCCCCGCAGCCCCGCAGCCCCCGCAGCCCCGCAGGCGCGCCCCGCAGCCCCCGCAGCCCCTGCAGCCCCGCAGGCGCGCCCCGCAGCCCCGCAGCCCCCGCAGCCCCGCAGGCGCGCCCCGCAGCCCCCGCAGCCCCCGCAGCCCCGCAGGCGCGCCCCGCAGCCCCGCAGCCCCGCAGGCGCGCCCCGCAGCCCCCGCAGCCCCCGCAGCCCCGCAGCCGCCGCAGCCCCGCAGCCCCGCAGCCCCGCAGGCGCGCCCCGCAGCCCCCGCAACCGCCGCAGCCCCCGCAGCCCCGCAGGCGCGCCCCGCAGCCCCGCAGCCCCCGCAGCCCTGCAGCCGCCGCAGCCCCGCAGCCGCCGCCCACCTTCAGCCTTCTCCTTGAGGTGCTGGTGCTGATCCAGGAGGCTGACGTTGGACTGCGGGCCCAGCGGGATGTCGTCCTCGTCGCCCCGGGGCTCACTGCCGCTGTCCTGCTGCTCCTCCTCCGCGGCGCCCTTGCGCCTTCGCTGCAGCAGCTTCTGGAGCTGAGGGCCCCGCACACAGTGGGCGTGGGCCCGGGGGCCACGCTCCCGTGCAGGCACCTCAGCCCGCAGACCAGGGGTCACCAGCCCACTGCGAACCCCCCACCCGCGCCCTCACGCGTCCTTCGACCCGGGACCCTCACCAGCAGCTGCCGACGCTGTCGCAACGGCACGTAGGGCACGTAGTCCTCGTCGTCCTCATCCTCTGCCTCGGAGCGGCTTCCTGCGGCAGTCGCCTCGTCGGTGCGAGCCCGCTGCAGAGACACACAAGTCAAGCCCGGCACCCTCAGCCTTCACTGAGTACCGCCACCAGCGCGGATCCCAACCCGGCTCCCACCTTCCGCTCGGGGTCCGACTCCTCCATCCTTCGCTGCACGCATGCGCACCACGGCGAAAACCCCGCCTTATCTCCAAGACCCAATCAGAGGTGAAGAGCGGACGTCGGTGCCTAGCAACGACATCTGAGTGCCGGGTCGCACCGAGGGACAAACTTTCTACTGAGCTGCTGCTCTGCGCGCGCGGCGTCAATATTCCCTGAGTGGCTACACAGCTATTGCCGGTTTGAGGGCGAAGACATCCGGCAACGCATTATGGGATACTGGAGGATTTGGAGCTTGTGCTAAAGCAGGGGTGTCCAAACTACGGGCCGGGGGCCAACTGCGGCCTCGCGATCCATTTTTAATTGGCCGCAGCAAATTCCAAAAATATAGCACAATATGGCCCGCACATGAAACCTGGTGATATTGCATTTCTTGGTTTTAACTCTAGGTGGAGCTACTGAGTTGATCGAGGCAGTTCCTCTACAAAACAAAATTAAGGAAAGAAAAGTATTGCCACAGCACTCTGAAAATGACAACACCAAAGAAACGCAAGATAGCGAGTGAGTGTAGAAAATTTCACCCACGGTGGGAAAATGAATACTTCTTTATGGAAGTCAAGGGGAAGTGTGTGTGTTTGATTTGTAATGAGAGTGTCACAGTGATGGAGTACAATGTAAGAGGACACTGCGAAACCCAGCGTGAGACCTACGTGTCCTACACTGGTGTGGAACGAGAACAGAAGGTTAAGCAGATGACAACTATCTTGCTAGCTCAACAACAGTATTTTTCCTGTGCCCCCAAAACAAGAAAATGCCACAATAGCCAGCTATGAGGTGGCTCAACTCATTGCCCAGCGTGTGAAGGCTTTTTCAGATGGTGAATTTATAAAACAGTGCCTCACTAAAGTCGCGGGAATAATGTGCCCAGAAAAAAGTCAAGAATTCGACAACGTGAGCCTATCAAGAAACACAGTTGTGGGGCAAATCGAAGACTTGTCAGCCAACATAAAACATCAACTGTCAGACAAGGCGTGTGCTTTTGATTTCTCCTCCATTGCACGTGATGAGAGCGCAGACGCCACAGATACCGCACAGTTATTCATTGTTTTGCGGGGAGTTGACCATAACGTTTGCGTCATGGAGGAGCTGCTTGATCTCAGCAGTCTAAATACCACAACAACGGGTAAAGACGTTTTTGAAGCTGTGTCGAATGCAGCTGACAAGATAGGACTTAAATGGGACAAGCTGTGTGGAGTTACAACGGATGGCGCTCCAGCTATGACAGGCGAGCGCAAAGGAATGGCCTCTGGTGTGCGCCAACGTGCAGGAGAGCGGAGGTGAGGCAGGTAAAGTGGACTGTATCACCCACCAAGAAGCAGTCTGACGTGAGGAACTAACTCAGCGACGTGATGAACACTCAGGGGTGAACACTGTTGTGAAAACGGCAAACACAATTCGAGTACGAGCACTCTACCACAGAGAATTTCAAACTTTCTTACCTGACGTTGATGCTGAATATGGGGACCTGCTCTACCATTCAGAAGTGCTCTGGCTAAGTCGCCGCTCCGTGCTTCAGCGGTTTTATTCTCTGAGATCAGAGATCGACCAGTTTTTGAAAGAAAAGGACCGACCTCTTCACGAGCTGAGTGACCCTCTATGGTTGGCAGACCTGGTGTTTTTAGTTGATCTCACTGAACATCTTAACACACTCAACAAAAACCTCCAAGGCAAAGACCAACTCGTACCGCAGCTTCACGCACACAGGAAAGCATTCTGTGTGAAGCTCTGACTGTGTGAGGCACCGTTGCGCACCTCCAATGTCGCGCACTTCCCCACACTGTCCGAAATCAGATCTGCATTTCCAAAGGCCGATCTCTCTGATAAAAAGGGGAAATATGTGTCTGTGATCACGTCTCATGACAGAATTTTCTCAGCGCTTCCAAGATTTTTCTACCATTGAGAACGATATCAAGCTGTTCGCGACTCCCTTCATGATAAATGCAGAAGAAGTGGAAGAGAGTCTGCAATTAGAACTTACAGAAATGCAGTGTGATGATTCTCTGAAGAATCAACATCAGCTTCTCTCCTTACCTGCCTTCTACCGGAGCGTGGAAGAAGCCAAGTTGCCTCTGATGAGACTCCACGCAAAAAGAATGATGAGTCTGTTCGGCTCAACATACATATGTGAACAAACATTTTCTCTGATGAGGCTGAACAAAAGCAGATTGAGAACCAAAATGACCAATGACCATTTCTGTGACGTCCTTCGCATCTCAACCACAAAACTGACTCCGGACCTGCCAGCAGTCCTGCAGGCCAAAGCGCAACTTCATTTTTCCCACTGAGTGCAACCGTGTTCCCCTGAGTTCAAAATATATTACATGTTCCATGTGTTATTAAGCCCTATTACTTAATAAATGTAATCATTTTATGTTGATAGCATTTTAAAAACAAATATTAGTTGATCTGTTTATAATCCAAACTTATTTGCATAACAAGCTTGAAATATAGTATATAATTTATTTTATATCCCCTCCAGGTCTGTCAAGAAGGACCACCATCCAGAAGCAATCAGAGGCAGCTGTTTTGAGAATGAACTGCCAACCGTTTTTGTTATTAAAAAAAAAAATCCCATTCATGAAAAGCAGTGTTGTAGACTGATTGATTTAGTTTACTTAAATAAACAAGGTGAGGCAATACGTACTTCACCTCGAGTGAGTGGCCCGGCTGTTTGTGTATTTTACCACATATGGCCCTTGGTGAAAAAAGTTTGGACACCCCTGCGCTAAAAGTTCGAATCAAGCCCGGTGGCGGGGGAGGTGCCCCAAGGGAAGACCGCGGATCCCATCAGGTATCCAGCCTCGCCCAGACGATGACGTCACCGGGCGCACCCTCTAATGGCCAGGGAGCTCCGGGACCGACCGGCTGGGATCCCGATGCCCGGGGCACGGGGCGCTGCTTGCGGAACAGTTGACTCAAGCACTGAGGCGGACTGGTGTTCTCATCTAAGTGAGACAACATCTATGTTCAGAGTAGTGAGGGGTAAATAAAACACTGCTGATGGTGAGGTCTGTACATATGTATGTAAATGCTGATGGGAAATGCTGTAATCGAGCTCAGAGTGCCTCGCTGCCTGGAGAACCAGAGGCTTCCAGGAAACAGTGGATCTGAGCTTCCAGAGAAGTGTGGAATCTCGGAGCAGGAAGTGGAGGAGAGGACGAGGCTTCCTGAAAGAGGGTCCAGCAGGAGTGGTCTGGCCATGTACAAGCGCACAGATTCCTAGGGAATAAAGAGATCACTTGGCCCACATGGGGTGGGGGTAGCCAGAGCAAGGGTGGGAGAGACAGATAGGGCCCAGAGCATGCGGGGCCCCGTCAGAAAAATTTTATCACTGGGGACTTTAAGAAGAGTGATGGTCAGTGCTGCCCTTTCCTTCTTCATGTATTTCATATGAGCCTGTGCTGGGCATTGTGTATTGAGTGCTGAAGCAGATAAAGATGGGCAAGACACAAACCTGGCTCGTGGGATTACAGATTTGTTGAGGAGACAGAAATATAGCTAACCAGTTTTGAGGTTAAGAAGTATCAAAAGACAGGCAGGTACCACGTTTGAGATTATCACAAAGGCAGGGCAAACTGATTCTCATAGTAAAAGTGGCCTCTCAACTGGGATGTGAAGAATAAGCAGGAATTCACAAAGTGTAATCTGGGATTAGGGAAGTGTGGGAGGAAAAGTTGGGAGATCTAAGGGTGCTAGGCCTCGCGGGAGACGGAGGTTGTAGGTGTGGCTGGAGGCAGGGGCTCGGCATGGAGGGCCCCAAATGCCACTTGCAGAAGTCCTTCTCTGTAGGAAAAGCGACTGCTGTAATCAGGCTTTCAATTTTCGAACAATGCAGAATTTTAGATAGCTGTGCTAATCCAACTGCATGGCAGGAGCCTGAGTGAGTGTGGAGTGTGAGAGGAACTCACACAAGAGTTGGAGTGTGAGAGGAACACAGGTAATAAATATACAGAAAAAGGTTTCACAGGGCAGTGCCCACACTTCCTTAGGGATTGGGAAAGGCCAGGGACCAGGACTTGTGAGCATGTGGGCAATGCTGTTTCACTTCTTTAGAAGGGAAAGCTGGTACTGCTGCCAGCCCATGGTGGGGCTCCACCAGGTGGGGCTGCGGGAGGGAATAGTAAGCGGTTTCTGATCTGGCTCCCCGCACTCCATAGAGGGCTCTTAATGACTGTGTGGCCACTGCCTCCACTGCCCCCCACATTAGCTCAGGTTAAGAGCTGGTTTTAGTGGAGAAAATAACATTGGGGGGAGGAGTTGGGACACACGAGTGTGACGCATTTTTAGCAAACCTATTATATTAATATCTGAATTTACAAAACAGATCCATGGGAGTGGGGAGAGGCAGTTTGCTTTACTTTACAGAAGGGTTCATTATCCTCTTAACTCTCAAGTACTTAAGCTACATGTCTCATTCCCATTTGAAAATCAGACTCAATTTATAAAAACTCCATCTACCCTCCACTTCCCATGATACCCCTAAATATCTGGGCTACACATGCACAGTCCATAAAGACCTCAAGCCTCTCCCAGGCCCCTTCTTATGTCAGCTGCCCGGAGACCAAGTCCCATCGCTCCAACTCACCCATCTTGCAGAGGGGGAAACAGACCCAGTGCGGGGAAGGGGCTGTTCCCATACGATTGCTCCCAACAGGGGGAAAAGGCAAGCGGCAGTCATACGGGCCTGTGTTCTAACCCTGTGAGCTAGACTGAGCTCACTCAAGTCATTTTCCTGTCTTAGCTTTAGTTTCCTTATCTATAAAATGGGATAACAGTCCTACTTAGAACTGCTGCAAGAATTAAGTGGAAACAATGCCAAACCACTGACACACAGCAAGTACATGCTTAACAAGGTGAGAGACTAAGACAGACCTGTGCTTCTGATTACATCCCTCAGTTCACCCTTGACCCAGCCCAGCAAAGGAAACACACAACTCTGTGTCCAAATGTTGCTTTATCTTTCGGCAGGAAAGATCTTCACAGTATCAAAAGTAAAGAATTAAAAAATAAAATAAAACAAACAAAAAAACAAACACAAAGAGAGCAGTGTTGGGCCAGCAGCCCCCGGCCCACAGGCCAGCCCAGCCCCCAGGCTCTCAGTGTGGAGGCCGCGTAGCACCAGGAGATGGCTCTGTGGAGGTCCTGAGGGGTCCCAGCCCGGCTCAGCATCCATTCAGCTTTTGGTTGGTCCGGGATGGCGGGGAGCAGCGAGGGTCTTGGGCAGGTGGGTGGGGCTGTGGAGGAGGAAGAAACTGTAGACCTTTTGCTGGCAGTCGGGGATCTCAGGAGACCATGAAGAAGCGGGACCCCGCAGGAGCTGAGAATACAGAAGAGCACGGCCACATGGTGAGAGCAATGGCCTCCACATGCCGGCTCTGGGTCTCCACAGGTCCCCGTGGAGGCAGGAACAGCATCAAGGGTGGGGGATCCTGACCCAAAAAGGGACTAGGAGACTCAGCCGAGAATCCAGGAAGTCTGCTGCCCTGGCCAGAGAGAAGGAGGGCAGGTGAGGACATCAGCCCCCGTTTCCTGTTGCCTTAAGGGCAGCTATGTGATCATCAGTCAGAAAAGGCCTGAGCCCAGAGACACAGCTGAGCATTGAGGTACGGCACTGCACAGCCATTAGGCCGCAAAGCCAGCACCAAAGCCTGCCCGCCAGCGACCCTTCTCTCCTATCCTACAGTCCAGTGCCTCCTGCTCTATTCTCATCCAAAACATCATCTGACAGGTCAACGATTCAGACAGAAGGGCCTATGCAGGTGGCTGGGAGGGGAGGCCAGGCCTCTTCTTCCAGGTGGCGGCTTCACTATTACTTTCTTCGTGAAACCTGCCCTGTTTGGGCCTAAATGACGTCCAAGGACTTGGTCTAGCTCAGCTGCCATGTTGCTCCCTTGGGGCTGGCCCTGGCAGACTGCACGAGGAGCCGGGCCCAGCAAGTGAGATTCAACACCGAGGCTAATAATGTCAGCGGTAGGGGCAGCCCTCGGGGGCCCAAGGCTGTTGGGCACATTGGGAGGAAGTTGGCAGGGGAAGTGGGGGCCTGGTGGAGATACCCCAGGGGATGGCAGTGCAGGAAGGGACCCTTCAGGAACAAGGGCAGGAGGGCCTGACCCAGGGAGGAGTAATGGAAGGACAGGGCTCGGGAAAAATGGCTGCAGGAGAAGAGATGTGTCCTGCGCTGTGGAGAGCAGAGCCTGCTGGGCTGTCATTGTGGAGACGGAGGGGCCAGGGCTGCAAGCCTCAGGCCTACTCCCTGTGCTTCAGAGCACTGGGAGAGGGTGCACGCAACACTTGGGGTCTCCATACCTCACTGAGCTGTGCTGGGAGTGGTTTTCTTGAGGCTGAAGTTGGCCCAGTTCACAGCAACTTTCTGGCGTGTTTGCTTTGCAGAATCCAAACAGAACCTGTCAGGTTTGGGGGGACAGAGGAGAAGCACAATCAGAGATCCCCCCGCCTACTAGACCCGTGTGTCCTGGTCACTAAAGGAGCCAGGTCAGCTGTGCACAACCCGTCCAGGTCCTGGGTGCTGTAGTCTAGCAGGTAAGGCAACTGTGCTGGCTGGGGGAGCTTCCTGGCGGGGGTGCCCACAAGCCCGGGGCCAACCCATTAAGACAGTGATGCCGCACTGGCATTCGCCGTCCCCCTCCTGGATTTTACACTAGCGATACTGCGCTGTCTTCCGTTTTCCTCAGGACGTAAGTTTCTTTCACCCTCAAACCTTTATACGTGCTGACCCCACTGTCACAAATACCCTTGTCGTTTTTCCTGGCCCACTCATTCTTACTCCTCAGGTTTCGGCTCAGTCACCACATCTTGTCGGAGCATTGCCCTGGCTGCCGCCACCGCTCAGCGTGGTCTGCGGTACCCCTTCTAGCCACTGCCCAAACCCACACCCTTCCTCCTCTAACAGCACTCATGGCTGGACTATATATAGGTTTATGCTCTTCCCATCTAGACTGTGTGATTTGCCTCTGCCCCCAAGCTCAGCCCAGGCAGAGCAGAAAGTGCAAGTGAATCCAGAGTGAACGAAGCCAGAGAAGCCCTGGTTCTCGGGGCCTGCCATGCCTCCTTCGCCAGGTCCCTTTGCACTGTCCTGCCAAGTGGCTCCCTGGGTTCCAGCAGACAGGCTGATGGGAGACGCCTGGGAGTGGGGGGCGGTGCCCACACCTACCTCTTGAAGTACTCCACCTCTCGGTCTGTCTCGTCCATCTCCACACCATCCATGTCCTTGGGCAGGAACACGTCGTCTAGGAAGACACAGCCAGGAGGGCTCAGTGCCCACAGCCAGGCCTCTGGGTCAGCGCTGCCCACACACGAGGACTGCCCTCCACCCGTGGCCTGGTGGGGCGCTCAGCCCCTGCTCCTGGGGCACTCACCCAAGGAGGCGGCTGACTTCTCCTGCTTGGTGCGGCTGCGGCGGCTGCGGCCCTTGCCCTGCGGCAAGCTCTGGGGCCTCGCTGGGCCTGGGGGCTGCACAGACTCCTGCTCCTGAGGCCGTGCTTTGGCCTCACCTGGCCAGTTTCGCCAGGAGCTGCCCTTCTCCTTGTCAGCTTTGGGGCTGTCAGCCCAGCCTGGTCCTGGCCGGCTCCCCCGGCTCCCGTCGCCGGCCTCGGCACAGCTGTCCACTTTGGGAGGCTCCGGGGCCTTGCCTGGCTGCTGGGGACTGGGGGTCTGGCCCTTGGCACCAGGAGACTCCAAGCTGGCCGCAGAGCGGGGGGCTGGGCTCACCTCACTCTTCTTGGCCTGACTGCCCTGTCTCTTGCCTTTCCGTGGCTTCCCACCTGAGGCCACAGGCTCAGGCAGCTCCTGCTTGCAACTGGGGACTTCCTTTGGGCTTGGCGCCTCAGAGCTGGTGTGGCCTGGCTTGGGTGTCTTGACCCAGATCACCCGGGACAAGTTGGGCACAGTGCTGAGTCTCCTCACTAGCCCATTCTCGGGGATGATACCGGGAGGGGGGCCCCTCACCTCTGTCCACGGTGGGTGGGGGCCTCTCATTTCTGACCACGGTGGGGCTGGCTCGCCTGGAGCTTGTAACATGTGGTTCTGAGGGGAGCCCAAAGTCAAAGGGGAAAGGTCAAGGTTGATGTCAGGCCGGTGCTCTGAGGAGCCATTGAAGTTCGAGGGGGGTAGACTCTGGGGCTCTGGCTCAACAGCCCCGTCCTTAGAGAAGCCATTGCTGTCCATGCTGAGCTCACACACACTGAAGCTGGCGCGGATGGAGTCCTTGACGGTGTTCTTGATCTCCTGCAGACGGCTGCTCAGGAAGCTGTTGACCCGATCCAGCTCCCGGTCGGGCCACTCCAAGAGCCTCTCCCTGGCAGGCCTCAGCTCCCGGCTTCCAGAAACACTACGATTCACCTGCTTCAGAGCTTCTGCTGCCAACTGGGCCTTCTCCTTTTCCTGCCAATACAAGAGGCAGTTTCAGCAAGGGCCTGGAAGCTGCCAGACACAACGTGACACCTGACACACCAGCATGGGGCCCAGCTTTGCCACTAACTGGCTATAGGCAGTGCCTCATGAGCCTGGCCCGCTCGCCCACCCTGCAGGAGTGAAGATGAAGTGCAATCAGGCAGGTACACATCTTGGGCACGGAGGCTGTTACACCCACAGAAGGCAGGGTTTTCACAGCTTGTTCATCTAGAGCCCCAGTGACGTCTTAGGGCCTAAGAAGGCTAGACTCAAAGCGGTAGGGATGTAGCTAATTGAACCTTGCCTCCCAGGCCGAAGCCTGAGCAATCCACCTGTTTGCTGAGTCTCAGTGGACTCATCTGCAAAATGGGGACAATAGTTCTAAAATGAAGACCTAAGTGAGGAAGACGGCAACTACAGACATTCTCTCCAATTCTGCAGGTGGTAGGGGAAAAGCCGTGCCATCACGCGGGTCTTTCAGGAAGGAAGCTGTGAGGCTGACACTGCTCTGGGGACTGGGAATGTGTGTGCCTCCTAACACTGTGTATGGGTGCCACTGAACAGGGCGAAGTTCCCATAGGAAGGCCACTCACTGCTCAGTTGGCCTCAAGTAATCAAGGGCATGCCTAACGTGTGCCCCATGACACACTAGGGACAGCCACATGGTGCCCTAGGGCAGGATGTAAAAGCAGCGTCTTTGCCTGTGTGGGGCTCAGGGAGGCCAGGCCCTGCCAATCAGTGTTGACAGAGCCAGACGTGGCGAGTGAAAAATAACGTCTGGGGGCTGAGTGACCCCTCCCCCCACCGCCTGCCCAAGCTCAAGGCACCAGCAGGCCCCGAAGGCCTTTAGAGGGGGCAGGAGACAGATGTCAAAGCCTATAGGAAGCAGGTGGTGGTGCCGTGCCAAGGCCTGCATGACTTCCACCATTTCACAGATTTCTAGCGAGCCGGGAATGAAGGAGAAACAGGAAGAGGAAAGTGGGGAGAGAAGAGAGGGCTTGCTATCACCTCAGAGTCAACTTCAGGAGGGTGACTCTGTGCCCAGTAGGCATGCAGTTATTTGTCCTGTCGTCTTTCTTGAACACTGGCTCCACAACTGACTAGGACCGCAGCTGTGAGACCTTGGACAAATCACTTCTCTGAACCTTACTAACATCATTTGTAAACTTAGGAGAAAAATGACCTACCTATGCCTCACAGGGTCGCTATGGGGATACCTGAGAGGGTGTGTCCCGTTCCCTGGGTGCAAGTGAGGCTGTGCCCTGGCACTGCGCTCAGGTGAGGGAGCAGCTCAGTCTGCGGCAGCGTTTCCAGGTCTGCGGCCTGGAATTCAAGGCCGTGGGTATGCACAGAGGACTGGGAGTGCCTCTCTTCACTCTTCCCCTGCATCAGAACCGCTCTGCTTTGTTACAAACTGAGTTCCTTGCAAGACTTCATTTGCAGAAGAGCATTCTGCTGCTAAACAAAGGTGTCTGCAAACGGCTGGCGTGGAGGGAGTGATGTGGAACCACATACAATTTGGTAGCGAGAAGGGGAAGGCACAGAAACACACATTTTCTGCTCTTTACCATGAGCTAGTACTTCCTACATGCTGTCTCATGTAATGCTCACAACGCCTTTGTGGCATTATTAGCCTCCATTTACAGATGAGGACACTCGACTTGGGAAAGACTAAGAAACTGGCCCAAGGTTGCATGACTGGTGAGTGGCAGAGTCAGGACAGCACACCAGCTGTGATCTGCAGAAGTTCCTGTGTTTTTCAGTCCTGTCAATCAGTTCTTGACCATCGACTCTGAGGCACTGGGCTGGGCTCTGAGAATTCAACTGTGCGGGAGACATAGTCTCTGCTCGCTGACCTAAGTCTGCTGGGGGAGACAGACATGCAAACAGGCTGTTTAATTCTGAGTGACAGTGCCAAGAGCTACAGGGAAGAAAGCACAGGGTGCTCTGGGAACCAGGAGCGGGCCCATCAGGGAGTATTTCCCAGAGGCGGTATCGCCCTGGAGAGAGAGACAGCAGTTTGCAGACAGAAGGCAAGTGGAAAGGCTGGGAAATATTTAGGGGATGCCAACCACTTAGAGGTACAGCAGGGGCCCAGATTTCTTTTGGGGGCAGGAAGGCCAGGAGGACAGACTGAAACGAAGCTGGCAAGAGCCCTGCAGGCCATGTTCGAGTCTGGGTTCAACCCTGAGGGGATGTTCAGCCGCTGAAGGCTTTTTAAGGAGTGGCCGTGGGTGGAGAGAAGTGGACAGTTTGAGTGATTTAGGAGGTTGTGTGGCTAGGACTCTCGGTGGTGGATGGGGAGAACGAGATGAGTCCCGACAACAACCCCGGCCCCTGCTCTGCTGCTCCGGCATCCACACGGACTGCGCGCTCACTCTGCAGAACCTTTGCGTACATCACTCCATTTCATTCTCGCAACAAGCTGACCCAGGATCTATTGTGATTCTCATTTTCTGGATGAAGAAACTGAGGCTTGGAGGTTAAGTGATTTGCCCA